>NC_056743.1:1162064693-1162309693 GCF_019279795.1 Protopterus annectens
TTCCAGTTACTGCAGGTGTAGGGTAAGGTACATCCCAAATGGGGCATTGTATTCAATTATGGGCCTGATTAGTGATGAATAGAGTGGCACAAAGACCTCTCTTGATCTAGATGTAAAACCTTTCATGATGAGGTGGGCTATATAGAAGGTCTTTCTAACCACTTTGGCAATGTGATTGTCAAAGGAGAGATTACTATCTACTTGGGTCCCCAAATCCCTAATTACTTCCTCCGTACTTAGTGTGTTACCTTCTATGTGGTAGTCTGTGGGCACTTTGTTTTTCCCAAAGGGGATGACTATGCATTTTTTTGCATTTAGCTTTAGGCCATGACTTTGGCACCAGTTATCTGTCACTGTGAGACCCTTTTGGAGTATGTATGCTTGTGTCAGCCAGGGAGTCTATTATGGCACCTAGTTTGCAGTCATCTGTGAACTTTGTCAGCCATAGTCCTCCCATATTTGCCTGTACCTCAGAGAAGTAAATACCGAACAAGAGAGGTCCCAGGACTGAGCCTTGTGGAACTCCACTTGTAACTGGTTTAGAGTCTGACAAGGCATCTGCAATTCTGACCATGTGGGTTCTATCCCTGAGCCAGTTTGCAACCCATCTTGTGACATAGAGATTGACATTTAAGCTAGTGAGCTTATTTATGATACCTGAGTGGGGTATTGTGTCAAAGGCTTTTGCGAGGTCCAGGTAGGCTGTGTGGACCACTTTCCCTTCGTCTATGGCCCTGGTAACTGTTTCAAAGAAGTTGACCTGGTTCAAGAGGCAAGACCTGCCTTTAACAAGGCCAAACTGGGTAGGATCCAGTGTCTGAAGGTTTCTGATATCATTGTTTATGTGTTCCATGATGATACGCTCCATAGCTTTGCAGACCAGGCTAGTCAGGCTTATAGGGCGATAGTTTCCAGGGTCCATTGTGGCACCTCCCTTGTGGGGCGGGGACCACTGTTGCTGTAAGCCATTCCTTGGGTACATATCCTGTGGTAAGGCTGAGGTTGAACAGGGACTTAAGATGAGGGTTAAGTTCATCTTGTAGCTCATGTAAGACGCTTCCTGGGACACCGTCTGGTCCCATTGATACTGTGTTTTTTGCTTTGGAGAGGGCAGCTCTCACCTGATCATCTGTGATGTCTGGGAGGTTACACTCTGTTGGGATGGAGATTTGCTCTTTTGGGGGGGATGGGGGGAGAAATTTGCACTGAATCTGTCTGCCAGGATGTTGGCAATGTCTGTTGGTTCAGTGTATTTTTTGTCATTTTGCACTAACTCTGAGCATATCTGGGAGTTGCTGCCCAGGTTCCTGACATAACTAAAAAATGCCCTGTGGTTGTCCTTATATCTTGTAAAATTTTTCTTTCGAAGCTGGCCTTAGATGATTTTATGAGGGATCGTAGCTTTTTGCTAGTACTGATTAGAGATGCCTTCCCTTTTTGGGATCTTGCTTTATCATGTAGTAGCTTCCTCCTTTTGTTGTACAGCTTATTTATGGCCGGGGTCCACCAGACAGGCCTCCTGCCTTTGGAGAAGTGAGACTTGGTTTTATTTGGGATGGCACGATCCATGCATTCCTGTAGGTGTCCATAGAATGCGATTACGAAGGATTCTGCAGTTTGAACCGTATTTTCCATGGGCCCAGGGGCTTTAAAGGTTACCACCTCAGTTTTGAGAAGTGTGAAGTTTGCTTTTGAGAAGTTCTTCACCGTGGTTACCTTGGCTGGGGGTGGGGATGGGATATGGATGTCCAGTGAGATTAATTTGTGGTCTGTCCTTACCAGTGAGGGGTATACCTCTGGTGTGGAACATAGAGTCCCTATGTTTGTGGTGACCAGATCCAATATGTTTTCCCCTCTTGTGGGGGTGTTGGCCAGTTGTTCCATAGCATTTGAGTTTATAAATTCTAGGAACTGTTGGGCGAGGGTGTGTGGGCTTGAGTAATTTACCCAGTCAATGTTTGGGTAGTTAAAGTCACCCAATATGATGGTGTTTGGAGAGACTTTCATGTTCTCCAATGTTTTCAGGAAGGCCGAGTGGGGTTCCTGAGTTTGGGAGGGTGGTCTGTAGCAGGCTATAAACTGAAAAGCAGTTTTGCCCACTGTTAGTTGCACGTGGATGTTTTCCTTTGCTTCGTGCAGTGCTACTAACCTGGAGGTGTGGGGATTTTTGATGTATATGGATACTCCCCCTCCTTTTGTGGTTCGGTCTGAGTTTTGTGGCCGAAAAGCATGGTATGAAGTATAACCTGGTAGTGCTGGGGTGCTTTCGGGAGCCTTGAACCAGGTCTCTGTTACTGCACAGACATCAATGTTCTCCATACTGAGAAGAGTCTCAAGTGCATGCATTTTGAGGTTTAGACTTCTGGCATTGAGCAGCATTACCCTTAGTTTCTTTTTCCCTGTATTGTCTATGGAGGTGGGTTTGTCTTTTGAGCCTTGCCTAAAAAAGGCACTATGGGGGTGGCAAGAGCCTTAGCCAGTATTTGAAAGCCCAAGGGTGACAGGTGCAAGCCATCCCTAGTGAAGCAGTGTGCCTTGTCAAGCATGTCATCCCCGGCTGACAGACACTGGATCCCCTTTGAATGACACCAATATTTTAACCAATTGTTAAAACTTAACATTTTCTCTTTATACTGTGGCATCATTCTTGATGAGGGTAAGATGCTACTCAAGGTCAGGGTCATACCAGCCTGGGCTACATGATCAGAGAGCTCCTCTATGTCTCTTTTCATGTAGTCCAGGGAGGTACATCTCAGGTCATTCACACCTGCATGGACAATGAGAGTCATATTTGTACTTGGTTTGGAGTGACCTGAGTACGTGTGTTATGTGGCGGATCCTGGCACCCGACAGACAGCTTACAGTGACCTTCTCCTTGTTCAGCCTGGTGAGTGGGACGTCAGTGTGTCTGACTATAGAGTCACCTATTACAAGTGTATTTGGTGTATTGTTTAGCCTTACGGACTGGGATGTGTGGCACACTGCCTTTTGTGGACTATGTGATACATGGGTATTGTTGTGGGGTGGCAGTTGTTTGGTGGTCTGCTTTGGAGGTCTGTGTTGCTTAGGCAGGTTTTTATTTAGAGCCTCCGAGTATGTTTTTGTGTGTTTTATTTGTTTTTTCTATAGGTCTATGTGAGACTGGATTTGTGATGTGTGCAGTTACCTTCTTCTCCTGATTGACTGTGCTAGTCATGGGTTGAGAGAGCTCAGCCTCCAGTTTGGCAATATAGTTGCATTTCTCACATATATTTGAGCTTGTTGGGAGGAGAAGAGGGTTGTCTGTGTACATAAGGCAGTTGTAACACTGCCTTAAGATTCCCATATTTACCAACTGGACTGGAGAGTACACATGAAACTGACCTTTGGACATGTCAGGATATTTGTGATTTCTACTTTTGACTGATCTAGGAGGATTTAGAAGAGTATAAGAGAAAATTTAGTGCTTTAAATTTCTTCTAAGTGCAAGTGAGAGGCTATAACATGAGAATAGAGTGCTTCTTTTGAGATACAGATCAGTTCCAAGGGAAAAAGTGAAGAGCAGACTTTGTGAAGCCGGTAATAGTTTAAACCTGTTTAGGCGGCACTGCCCGATGCTGCGCTATGCACAAAATTGCGCAAAACCGTACTAAAGCGGGTTTTTAAGCAGGGGACTTGAAAGAGCTAGGAATTAGCCCAACACGGCCAATAAACAACAAGATCTTGTGCTGAGGTCACTCCTCCAGGGACAGATAGGCTGCTCAAAGCTCCCCACTCCCACTGGTGAACAAAGAAGCTTCCTTCTAGATTTAGGCTGCAACAAACTTGAAGAAATAGGTAGTGTAGTTCTAGTTTGCCTGGAAAGTAGTCTTTGAGCAGGTGAGCCAAGAATGTCATCATGAGATATGTTTCTGAGATTAAGTAAATTCAAGAATGCATCGGTATTGTCATGCATTTGACATTTCAAGTAATTGCTTTGCACTCTGCACTGCAGGTTCAGCTAGACCATTGGACTGAGGATATTCAGGACTACTAGTGACATGTACAAAGTCCCATTCTTTTGCAAATTTCTGAAACAACTGGCTAGTAAATTGAGTACCATTGTCAGAAAATAGTTTGTCTGGACTACCATGATCTGAGAAATTATGTTCCAACTTAGCAATAACAGCAGTTAAAGTTAGGTTAGGTCGTAGATCAATCTCAAACCAATTCAAATAAGAGTCTACCAGAACTAAGTAGTGTTAATTGTTCCACTGAAAGATATTAGTTGCTACAATAGACCAAGGTAGTTCAGGAATTGGACTTAGCTGAAGTGGTTCTCTTTGCAAATGCAATCTAGTACTATTGCATACTGAACAAGAAGGAAGAACTCTATCAATGTCTTTTCGTAATGAAGGCCAAAATACTAATTCTCTTGTTCTTCTTTTAGTGGATGTGGACCCTGGGTGACCACGGTGCAAAATGTGGATATATTCTTGTTGTAAGGAAGCAGGAACAACAATTTTAGAACCTTTGAAAATAATGCCATCTTCCATCAACAGTTCATCTCTGTAAGGAAATTAAGTTTGTGCTTCACGTGATACATAGTGATTGAGCTTCTGCAAAATTGGATTAGTCTGAATGTGATTTCTTAACTCATCAAGACTAGTGGTGGAAAGATTATGCACTGACATCACATCCAAGTCAAAAATTTTGATGTTAAGCTGTTCTGTTGTTAATTTGGGAGATCTGGATAAAGTATCAGCCAGATAGAGCAATTTGCCTTTAGTGTAGACCATTTTGAAGTTGTACTTTTGCAATCTGAGCATCATTCTTTGTAATCTCACTGGAGCAGAATACATAGGGTTCTTTAGAATAGTAACTAGAGGTCGATTATCAGTTTCAATCTGAATAGCTCGACCATAAATATAATCATGAAACTTAGAGCATGCAAATACTATAGCCAAAAGTACCTTCTCTACATGAGCATACTGCATCTCAGTTTGGGAAGTGTTCTAGATATATAGGCTGCTGGTCTGCCCTCTTGAAGTATAACTGCACCTAGACCAAGTTTTGAAGTATTACAGGAAAGAATAACAGGTTTATTAACATCATGGTATCATAATGTAGGTGGGGGTGGCAATTTTCTACTTAACGTCTTCAAATGCCTTCTGGTGCTGTTCCAGCCATGACCATGCAACATTTTTGCATGTGAGCTCTCTTAAAGTTGCTTTCAACTCACTGAAGTCTGGTATAAATTTGCCTAAGTAGTTGACCATGACCAGAAAAAGCTGTAAAGCTTACACATTATCTGGTGCTGACATTTCAAGAATAGCTGCTTGTTTGGTCGGGTCTGGTCTCAAACCTGTACTCGTAAACAAATGACCTATGTAAGTAACTTCTGGAAGTCTAAATTTGCACTTTAGAGGCTTGAGCTTCAAGTTTACTTCACGTGCTCTGCCTGGAACTTTCTTAAGGTTTCTGTCGTGCTCAGCTTCACCAATTGATCACCTACTATTATGGCACAGGGATAACCTGAAAACATTTCTTCCATTGCACACTTGAAGACTTCACTTGCAGAATTTATTCCAAATGGCATCCTTAGGAATCTTTATCTGCCAAATGGAGTACCAGAATTAGTTAGAAATAAGAATTTGGGATCCAGCCTCTCTTGTCAAAATGAACTCTTTGCATCCAAAACAGAAAATACATTCAGTATTAGAGCTGCAACCTCTTTGACTGTGATCATTGGATGATACAGTCTTTTTAATGCTTTGTTCAAATCTCCTGGATCGATGCATATTCTTATTTCATCTGAGCCTTTTCTGTGAGTGGCTACCATGGACGACACCCATTCAGTTGGTTCTGTGACTGGACAAAACACACCTTGCTGCACCATTTTATCCAACTGAGCCTTAACTTTATCTTGCATTGCTATTGGAAATCTTCTTGCTCTTCTGACTACTGGAGTGACCTTTGGGTCTAACTTCATGGAATACACAACTGGAAGTTTGCCTATCTTGTCATCGAAAACATCAGCATACTCTGATAAAATGGCTTCTGAAAGATTAGAACTCGGAAATGCACTTATGTGATGGACTTCTTTAACAAAAGAAAGTAGAGTCATTCTTAAACTATCTTTGAGACTCAATAAAAGTTGCACTGGTCTTTGGACGATGTAGAATAACAAGTTGTAACAGTTCTCAGCCAAATAACATAAAAGTATCACTGAACCTTGAGTTTGAATTTTTTCACCTCCATAAGCAACAAGTCTCGCACAACCTCATTACATTGAGTTGTTCATTAGTTCTCACTCCAGCAAATGTCTCTGCTGATATAACATTACACTGAACCTGTGTCTACTTTGAACTGTGGATCTTCCATTAATCCAGACAGTACAAAACACTTCACATCTTGTTACTGCATCAACTCTTTCGCCAAGCACTGATACGCCATCTACATAGAAAGGTGACTGCTTCGGTTCTACTTGATCAACTTGCTTTTTTATGCGACCTTTCTTTACAACTGTGTGAGGCTTACTTGATTTGCAAAACATTTGGAAATGGTTCAATTTTTTTTACACTTGTGTCACTGCTGAATAAATGCTAAGCACCTCTCTCTTTTAGACTCATGATTTGCACCACAGTTGTGACAGTTAACAATAAAAATAGATTTGGGTTTTGCTGATTCATGCTTATACTACACTGAGGTGGTGCTGGAGCTTGCACCTTTCTTGAAACTTTCTAGAAAATCTTGTGGCTTCTTTGGAAACCCTGTAGCTGCCATGTGCTTAGGCCTGCTCTTGTGTGCCATGTGTTGCATACTATCTGCATGTGCTCTGGATCCAACTGAAACCATGCTCTTGTCACTCGCAAGCATACTTGTGTGTTTCTCTGTCACCTCATGGATTTGACAAATCTCAATGGCTTTGCTTAATTTTAAATCACTGTCACGAAGTAAAATCTTTCTCACAGCAGCACCTATAATACCACATATAAGTCTGTCCTTTATCAGCTAATCTTTTAAGTCACCAAACTGACATGTTTTAGCTCTGTTTCTCAAGTCAGTTATGTAAGCTGCAGATGTTTCCCTGGTTTCTGATCTCTTGTGTAAAACAAATGCCTCTCCAATGTAATATTCATCTGGGGGTTAGACATTTCCCTAAACTTGCACTTCAAACATTCAGAGTCTTCCCTTGATTTAGCCGGTACAACAATATGGCTGTCTGCACTTTCTTCTTCATATACTGCTGGTGCATACACAATGAATGCTTTCTTTCTATGGCCTCTGACTCTGCTAGGTTTAGCAAAATGAATGCCCTTGTGCATGCATCTCTATATGCATAAGCTGCTTGTATAAAAATAGTGTACTCTTGCTCAAATATTCTACAGTTCTCTGCAATATTCTGCTCAAATACAAGTGGTAGGGGGTTGCAAAATCCATCTGCCATATTAACATATACCAGCGAAGGGCTTTGTCCAATGGCTTTATACTCTGAACTTCTACCTTTGTTGGGCTTTTTTTTGGAATTATGCAAATACACAAACTCATAGTACTTTCGAATAACTGGACTTTGCGAAATAAACTTTTCGGACGTTTTGGTACTTTTGTAATGTCATGGTAAGGGCAAAAATGCTAAAGTAATTTATCATCGTGTTGAGAAACATTCAAGAACTTTACGATGCGACTGAATAACTCAAGAGCAATGTAACATTTTTGTAATGTTCTCTTTTGCAAGAAAACACCTCTTATCAGTGTAAGCAACATGTCAAGTAACTGCAAAATATGAATAAATCGAACATATGTTGCCTTACACGCAATACTTTTCAAAGTAATTGCACTTTGTGAATAACTGCATGCAGCATACTGAAATGTCTCCAAAATGGCAGTACCTTACTATGCAACTCTCTACAGTATGAGAAACACTCTGTAATGGCGGCACTTTATAAATAGACACACTCAGCTCAAGAAACTTTTCAAAATGGTTATGCTTTGATTGTATTACATGAAATAGTTACACTTTGTACACAATAAGCTCTTTGAAATACATGCACAGTAATAAGCACACACTGTAATTACTTTTACACACTTTGAGATACTTTGAATAACTCTAATTATGCTCTTGATAAAATACAAAGTCATAGTTATGCCCAAACACAGCATACAGTCACCTTGCTTTATTTTGCTTAATGTGCCCCTTTTCTTTTCTTATTATATTTGTTTTGCTCATTTAAGCCCTTTTCACTCTCAATATCCTTTTTTTGTTATTGTTTCACTCTAAACATGCCCATCTTTGCCATGAACACACTCTTTTTGCTTTAAACATGTTTGTTTTTGCTTTACTGTTAATCATGTCATTGAATACTTTTGTCTTAAACATTTTCTTTAGTTAATAAACTTTTCGTACTTTCCACTTGCCTGATAATGCGTTTTGTGCCCTTGTAATGCCCCTTTTTTATCTTTCATATCGAATAAATAGTTCATGTTATTTCTCATTACCTTTGATTCTTTCTGGCTATGGTTGTGCACTTTTCTCTCAGTTTTACCTTCACTGTCGTCATTGCACCCCATGGCTCCAAATATTCTTCTTTCTTCAATCCTGGTTCTGACACCATGTTACTTTCGTGTCTGGGACATGAATAAAGAGTCTAGGTGGATTCTGTTCAAGCAGCTTTGTTTTATACAAACTCATCACTGTAGAAGTTTACTGACTTTAACTATACAAACTAACAACTGTGATCATGCATGCTCTCTCTCTGGCTGCTCCTTCAAAATGGCACTAGGGTTTTGCATGTGTGGACCTTATATATGTGCACATACAGCCTCACATGCTTCTTTAAAAATATATCACAATTTACACTACAATCTACAATAACCATGATAAATAATGACTTAGGAACCTCCAAACACTGGATCCAAACTAATTTGGCTTTGTCAAGGGCAGGTTATGCCTACTGAATATGGTGGATTTGTTTGGAAAATTCAATAAGGCCACGGATGAGGGTAAAACAGTACATACCACTTACCTCGTCCTGGCCAAGGCATTTAACACAATTCCACACTCGGGTAGTATAAATAAATTCACAAAACTGGGCATAAATTCCTATATGACCAGATGGATAGCCAATTGGCTCACAGTTAGGGCATATGTGGTTAAAGTTGGTGAATCCAGATCCAGCAAGAGGCAATTTACTAGTGGTGGGACACAGGGCTCAGTGCTGATACCACTCCTGTTCAGAATATACTTCTCTGTAGTCAAGGCTGTGGAAGGCCTCTGGATGACAAAGTTTGCTGATGAATGCAAGCTGGGGGCAATCACTGAATCCCCCAATGATGTAGATATCCTTCAGGAGGGTCTAGATCAGACAAATGATTGGTGCTAGAGCCATGTCTTGAAACTAAATCTGAAAAAATGCATTATCATACTCTTTGGGAAAGTCAAATACTCCTGAAAATTGCAACATCAATAGTACACCCCTAAGAGTAGACTCAGAGGTGGGAGATATAGGTACATAGATAGATAGTAGTCTGAACTTTGACTATCGTGTCTCCACAGTGGGTGAGGAAGCCATTTTATGTAGCACAACTTATAACTAAAGATATGGCAACCATATCCAAGGAAATTATAGTCCTGCTTTTCATTAGCATGTACTTGACTAGGTGCTTACAGCAGCTGGAGTGGCCTCAGAGGTTCCTCACCAAGAAAATACATGATGTAAACAACATGTCCTATGCAGATAGACTAAAAGCCCTATTCCTTTTCTGTCTCCTACTGATTATTAAGGGGTGACTTAAGCCTGACCTAAGAGGCACTCACAAATCCAGCACTGATGGAGCTGCTATACATCTGCTGGTCAAGGTCACCCAATCTAGGGATCTAAATTTATTCAGTGACTTAAAGAAAACATATTGGAGAGACAGATATGTGTCTCAGAGATTGTCTTTTTTGCAACAGGCTACCTATCGCATTAAGCAGAGCCTTTCCCTGTCCTTCTTCGAACACAGTTTGGATCGATGGATGAGAAATCGCAAATTCACATCTGGGGTAGTGCCTATGTCCCTTATGGATAGGGGCAGTCTATAAGATACTCATTGCATAGGCACAAATCCATGTCATCCTCTTGTCCCTAGGGGTCATATGTTGGGTAAAACTGGGTTTTATTGGATAGGCTTGTAAGGGCACATAAGCTGTTAGCCTAGTAATCTCCTATGAACCTATAATATGCATAATATTTTTTATGTTTTTATATTTTATATGCTATATTATAGATAATATTTGTATAAGTATTCTTATGTGGCAAAGAAAAGTATTTATCTGATAACAGAAGCAGAATATTTAGCAGATGCTCAAACGAAGAGGGTTATTATAGTTAGTAAATGACTCAAGTAGGTGATATGCACTTTTGGTTTGTTGCATCTTTTGTTCATGATAGAGATAAGCAGTGGACAGTATTCTGTAAGTAAGAGATGCATTATTATCATAGTAATTACCAGTATGGGTGGTGTGAAATGTAGTTTTAATGATTTAAGTGACTGAGGCTATGCTTAGTACAGAAAAATGGATTTAGAAGAGACTAGTTTTAATGCATTGGTTATCAATACTCACCAAAACTAATCTCATGGCCATATTAGCACTAAGCCCATATGCTAATATGAAGAAAATTGACCAGACCTTTTCAATAAGCCTGAATACTTGCTATAACTGTTGGTGAACTGGGGCAAGCATCTGCCTGTACTATCACTACCTGAGATGGACTAGTAACGTTTTATGCAGAAGGGTTGTTAGGAAAGGAATGAGAGATGACATCCCTACTTCTCTGTGAGAAAGATGTTTTTTTTTTTCACTGTAGAAAAATACTTTAGTAGAGGAGTATATTAGGTCTGGTCCATAAAGACCTGATAGGTACAGATCAAGGAGTTGTCTCACCATGCACAAATGTGGGACCACATGCACTCTCTCATAGACAAACGCACACCAATATACACAAACACACACACACACACACACACACACACACACACACACACACACACACACACACAGGTCTACTATACATGATCAACTTTTCAAAAAGCTGAAGGCCATATGGCCAAGACAATATGATCAACTTTTGAAATGTTGACCATGTTAAAAAATAGAAAAAGAAAACACAACAATCACTAACCATAACATTGCTAGCAGAGGGGCAAGCCCCCTGCACCCCCCACCCCCCCCAAAACATAAATATACCAACTCTGAGATCAAACTACAGCACAGAAGATGGAAATCTTTCCATTCCGCACTGTATAGAGATGCCCATTCTGCATGGTTGATATTTCAAAAGTTGATCATATGGTCCTGGCCATATGTTCTTCAGCTTTGCAAAATTTCAACCATATGTAGGGAACCTACACACATACATACACACATTCAATGACCACATTGCATGCATCCCAATTGCACATGACTGGTGATGATGGTATAAAAATAATTCCTATCCCATGGTTTTGGTAACTTTTAGCTCAACACATATCTCCTGCTTGTTACTCAACTTGTCCACAATGACCTTTAGCAACACAATTTCTCCCTGCAGTGGGAGACTCTCCCATATAATGGGATATATCTGGGTCATACTAGTTAAACTACATCTAAATAATCTGCTGGATGGTTCCCTGTTCAGTCTTCTGGTCAGGAGTTGGGAACACATGGATTAATAGTAGGATGACACAGTCAGAGTTTCACAAGGATACATAAGGCCAAACCAAATATGTAAAAGAGTCTCTTTTAGCGTAATCAAGCATTCTGTGAAGAGCTTTCCTTTTCAGGAAAGATGCATAATAGCATTGGCATATTACCTGGACAGTTATTTTGTGCAGTGTGGGTATATGTTATCTCCAGAAAATGTTACAGTGTGTGTGTGTGTGTGTGTGTGTGTGTGTGTGTGTGTGTGTGTGTGTGTGTGTGTGTGTGTGTGTGTGTGTGTGTGTGTGTATGTATGGACAGAATATTGTGCATATCTTTTTTTTATGAATAGGTGTTACCCTAAGGGGGTACATGCCATTTTACAGCCAATATTCCAAGTATTGTAATAAATCCATTTGAAATTAACTTATCATTGCCTCTCAACTCGTTATGATAATCTTTCCATGTATCAGTTCACAAAGGGTGTATGTATATATATATATATATATATATATATATATATTGAATGATGTCAAAAGAAAACTGAACTTGATATCAAGAATGAAATTCTTGATAACATATAGTCTATAAATTCTAGACATGAATCAATGGCAAAAACAGAATAATTTCAGATTACAGATATGATTTCTGTCTCTGGGCCACAAGATAAAGCCCAGTAAATGTTTCATTTTTCTAAAAGGTAATCACAGAAATTATCAAACTGTCATATTTTGATAGTATAAATTGCCATGTCACCTCTCTGATTTTGTATAAAGTCTCAAGCACTGACAATTTGAATTTTGTATGTCTGATAAACTAATCCTATTTTTTTATTTTATTCATAAAAGAACCCAACCCAGCCACTGGGGATGCACAAGCCAGTGCATTTCTTTGTGCCTGTCCCAAGCCCGGATAAATGCGGTGGGTTGCATCAGGAAGGGCATCTGGCATAAAACTTCACCAATCATTTCATGCAGTCACCAGTAAATATATCCATACCGGATCGGTCGAGGCCCGGGTTAACAATGACCACCACCAGTACTGTTAGCCAACAGGGTGCTGGCGGAAATTGGGCTACTGTTGGCCAAAGGAGGAGAAGAGGTGGAAGGCATGGCCAAAGGCAGGAAGAGAGGAGAAAGGCTAGGACTGTGGTAGTGAGGGTCAGCACTTTGAATGTTGGCAGTATGACTGGTATAGGGAAAGAGCTAGCTGATATGATGGACAGAAGGAAGGTTGGTATATTGTGTGTGCAAGAGACCAGATGGAAGGGGAGTAAGGCTAGGTGTATCGGAGGTGGGTTCAAATTGTTTTATCATGGTGTGGATGGGAGGAGAAATGGCATAGGAGTTATTCTGAAGGAACAGTATGCTAAGAGTGTTTTGGAGGTGAAAAGAGTGTCGGATAGAGTGATCTTTATGAAGCGATAAATTGATGGTGTAATGATGAATGTTGTTAGTGCATATGCTCCACAAGTTGGGTGTGCAATGGATGAGAAAGAAAAATTTTGGAGTGAATTGGATGAAGTGGTGATGACTGTACCCAAGGGTAAGAGAGTGGTGACTGGAGCAGATTTCAGTGGGCATGTTGGTGAAGGGAACAGAGGGGATGAGGAAGTTATGGGTAGGTATGGTGTTAAGCAAAGGAATGCAGAAGGTCAGATGGTAGTGGATTTTGTGAAATGGATGGACATGGCTGTGGTGAATACGTATTTTAACAAGAGGGAGGAGCATAGGATGACATACAAGAGTGGAGGAAGATGCACACAGGTGGATTATATCTTATGTAGAAGGGCCAGTCTGAAGGAGACTGGAGACTGTAAAGTGGTGACCGGGTAAAGTGTAGTTAGGCAGCACAGGATGGTGGTTTGTAGGATGATGTTGGTGATCAAGAAGAGAAGGAGGAGTGTGAGGGCAGCACCAAGGATCAAATGGTGGAAATTGAAAAAGGGTAATTCTGAGGTGGAGTTCAGGGAAGAGTTAAGACAGGCACTGGGTAGCAGTGAAGTGTTACAGAATAGCTAGGTAACTACAGCAGAGCTAATAAGGGAGACTGCTAGAAAGGTGCTTGGTGTGACATCTGGACAGAGGAAGGAGGACAAGGAGACCTGGTGGTGGAATGAGGAAGTACAGGAGAGTATACAGGCAAAGAGGTTGGCGAATAAGAAGTGGGATTGTCAGAGAGATGAAGAAAGTAGACAGGAGTATGAGGAGATAAGGTGCATGGCAAAGAGAGAGGTGGCAAAGGCTAAGGATAAGGCATAGGAAGAGTTGTATGAAAGGTTGGACACTAAGGAGGGAGAAAAGGACCTGTACTGATTGGCTAGACAGAGGGACCGAGCTAGGAAAGATGTGCAGCAGGTAAGGTTGATAAAGGATAGTGAGGGAAACATACTCACAAGTGAGGAGAGTGTGTTGAGGAGACGGAAAGAGTACTTTGTGGGGTTGATGAATGAAGAGAATGAGAGGGAGAGAAGGTTGGATGATGTGGGGATAGTGAAGTCATGAAGTACAATGGATTAGCAAGGAGGAAGTAAGGATAGCTATGAAGAGAACGAAGAATGGAAAGGCTGTTGGCCCAGATGACATACCTGTGGAAGCATGGAGGTGTTTAGGTGAAATTGCAGTGGAGTTTTTAACCAGATTGTTTAATGAAATCTTAGAAAGTGAGACGATGCCTAAGGAATAGAGAAAAAGTGTTTTGGTACTGATTTTTAAGAATAAGAGTGATGTGCAGAGCTGTAGTAACTACAGATGAATTAAATTGATCAGTCACAGCATGAAGCTATGGGAAAGAGTAGTGGAAGCAAGGTTAAGAAGGGAGGTGATGATTAGTGATCAGCAGTATGGTTTCATGCTGGAAAAGAGCACTACAGATGTGATGTTTGCTCTGAGAGTGTTGATGGAGAAGTACAGCAGAAGGAGTTGCATTGTGTTTTTGTAGACTTAGAGAAAGCATATGACAGGGTGCCTAGAGAGGAGTTGTGGCATTGTATGAGGAAGTCAGGAGTGTCAGAGAAGTATGTAAGAGTGGTACAGGATATGTACAAGGGTAGTGTGACAGTGGTGAGGTCTGCAGTGGGAGTGACAGATGTGTTTAAGGTGGAGGTGGGGTTGCATCAAGGATCATCTCTGAGCCCTTTCTTATTTGCAATGGTGATGGACAGGTTGACAGACGAGATCAGACAGGAGTCCCCGTGGACTATAATGTTTGCTGATGACAATGTGATCTGTAGTGAGAGTAGGGAACAGGTGGAGGAGACCCTGGAGAGATGGAGATATGCTCTAGAGAGAAGAGGAATGAAGGTCAGCAGGACTAAGACAGAATTTATGTGTGTGAATGAGAGGGAGGATAGAGGAAGGGTGAGGATACAAGGAGTAGAGGTGATGAAGGTGGATGAGTTTAAATACTTAGGGTCAATAGTTCAGAGTAACGGTGAATGTGGAAGAGAGGTGAAGAAGAGAGTACACGCAGGATGGAGTGGGTGGAGAAGATTGTCAGGAGTGATTTGTGACAGACGAGTACCTATAAGAGTGAAAGGGAAGGTCTACAAGAGGGTAGTGAGACCAGCTATGTTATATGGGTTGGAGACAGTGGCATTGACAAAGAGGCAGGAGTTTGAGCTGGATGTGGCAGAGTTAAAGATGTTAAGATTTGCACTGGGTGTGACGAGGTTGGACAGGATTAGGAATAAGTATATTAGAGGGTCAGCCCAGGTTGAAAGGTTTGGAGACAAAGCCAGAGAGGCAAGATTACATTGGTTTGGGCATGTGCTGAGGAGGGATGCTGAGTATATTGGGAAAAAGATGCGAACGATGAAGCTACCAGGTAACAGGAAAAATAGGAAGGCCTAAGATAAGGTTTATGGATGTGGTAAGAGAGGGCATGCAGGTGGTTGGTGTGACAGAGCAAGATGCACAGGACAGGAAGAAATGGAAACAGATGATCCGCTGTGGCGACCCCTAATGGGAACAGCCAAAAGAAGATGATGATGATTCATAAAAGAACCCCAAATCTCTTGATTTTCACATTGCTTCAAGTTATACTTTTCATTTAGAATAACTTTTCTACAGCCAACAATGTCTCTGAAAGTCTAAAGCTGCATGCTAGCTTGCTTAAGACTGGGAGCTCAGGATTCAGAAGTTTGAACTGTATATCTCTCTGTTATGAAATTAATAAGTACAGTGATCAGTGATCCTATTGTTCCCCTATATTACCAAAAAGGAAAGTTTTTAACACTTTAAACTTTTAGCCCAATCAAGGAGGAGAAAGACAAGTTAGTAGCTCTGTGAGAGAACTTTCAAACATACTGTAAGTGAAAGAAAAAAATCTTCCATTTGCAAGGAACAAATTTTCTGGAGCATTAAAAATAATGCAGCTCAATTGTTTAGTGAATTACATCTGACACTAGATGAAACACTGGATCCGGGCATCGTGAGTGAAATACAAGTATACACTAAAAATGGTTTTCTGAGGAACTGTCCAGAATTAAAGTTCAGCCGATAATGATGTGAAACTGAAGTATAGATGAAAAGTGAAATAAATGTTAAAACAAAGCTATAGGAACTTATGAGGTATGTCCAATGGTCAGAAAAGCAGCTCCACACGTAGATATGAACCATCACATACTAGGTGTAGTTACATGCAAAAAAAGAAAATGTAAATAATTTCATCAGAATTTTAGGCTATGTTGTGAAAACATACTAGAGAAGGATATTTTGGATAATTATTGCCAGAATTGGAAAGGTTAGGACTTGAAACCATATATCATCATGCATATTTTGAAAATAGATCTATAACCACTTGTAACATGATAATCTATAACAATATAATAAAAGTTAGAAATGAAAAATTGTGCTGTGATGTTATTTATACAGACTTAATCTCAGCAGTTGGTAGGGTCATACACAAAACATTGATCAGTAAATTAGAGCAACTAGGTATTGATATACTATTGATAAGATGGATAGCTGCATGGCTTACAAACAGGACATGGCACGTATCATACAGCAAATGGACAGTGGAAATTCTAAGTTACAGTCAGGGTGTCCCACAGAGCATATTCATACACCAATACTTGTTAGGCTGTTTCTTTCAGATATATATTTTTAATATGAGGTCTTCTCTGTATGCAGATGAATTGAAAATGGGTAAACTAATTACATGTGTTATAGACAGGGCAAGTCTGCAAAAGAACTTTACTAAATTTTCCATTTAGATACAAGAAAATAATATGCAAATAAATGCAACAAAAGTCAGGCATATGAGATAGGGGAGGCAGATGGAAAAGTCAATATTTAATAAAGCAAAAGGGATTAAAACTGTAGTTTCATTTAAGGACCAGGGTATATGGATAGAGCCAGCTTTGAGTGTTTCTAATGATATCAACCAATTTGTTAATGATAGTTTTAGAATCAAAGGCTGTATAAAAAAAGATTTATAAAGCCTAGGAAATCAGAAATAATGAAATCATTGTTGTTAGTTACATTAGACCCAAACTTAAGTATGGAATAATAATAATATGGAAACCTTATAAGAAAACAAGCAAAAGTAAATTGAAAAGAGTACAGGGGAAATATGCCAAGGACAATCATGGGTGGGAAAATTAAGTTATTATGAAAGAGTAAAATATGAACAGTGTCTTACACAGACATTTAAAAAGATATGTTATTCAAGTATATAGGGGATTTAGAGACAAATATCTCCCTGAATGTTTGGGGTTATCAAAAAGTACTTCAGAATCACCAGACAACATATGTGGAAGATTCTATAGGAATGAGAGGTATACTAACTGGTGCTCTGAGAGAGTAGTTGATGCATGGAACAGACTATTAAATTACATTAAAGCAAGTACTAGTTTAGATATTTGTAAGAACAAACTGGAGACTTATTATGGGAAAAAACTGTTTTGGTAAGACTAGAAGGGCATTGTTGCCTGTGCCAGAAATATTTCTATGTATTTCTAGTAAGAGTTGCTTCCAAATAGTATTGCCTAATGAGCAGGATACAAAATGATACACTAAACACAGAGAATTCTTTGAACTAAACTTTATTTTACAAAGACAGAAAGCCTAGCAATACTAAACAATACAGTTAAGAGAAAATTAATATTAGACAATACAGCTTAAGAAAAGCTATACATCACCGATAAAGAGAAGAACTTTATTCTGTCTTCACTCTCGACTGGGAAGCCCCGTTGTATTTGGGCAAGAGTCTCTATCGGGAAAATGGTCCTGGGCAGTGCGGCCACAGGTGAGACTTCTGCCTGAGTGCAGGAAGTTCCAGCTATATATAACCACATTGTTTACCACAAAATGTAAGGATCAATATTTTTCCGGCACAGACTGGATCTTCTAGAAGATTCTGTCAGAAGGAACAGCAGATCCTGACAAATACAATGACTTTGCAAGTTCAAGGACTTTCTTAACCAAATATGGCTCGAACAAGTTAGAACAATTCCTTAATGAAAATGTCGAGAGGTAGTGAGGCAACAGTCAAATAATCACAGTCACTCAAAGTACCCTCTTTTGTATCGCATTCGTATCACACAAATATATGTGGCAGATGAAATAAGCTTAGATGGCAAGATTTACCTTTGATCCTAAATATAAGAGAAAAAAAATTAAATGTTTTTGAATACAGTAGAAATGCATAAACAGAGTGCAGCACAGACAGAGAGAAAAGAAAACACTGAGAATGTTTGATGAACAAAAACAAACTTAAGGTTTAAGACAACAGCATAATTTTTAAACTAGATAGTACAACAGAATTAAATATTTTATTCTAATCTATATTTAAAAGTGATATAGTGACCAGACACTCCATGCATATTGACAATATGTTCTCGGTATAAATTGAACCCAGTGAGTCAGGTTTTGCTTACTGCCGAGAAAGCACAAAGTGTTTCTGTAATGAGCAAAAAATATTGAGCTGCTTGATATTTGAGAAGCTGGTATGCTGAAGAACATTTATGGTATATAATTAGACAGTAATTCACATTTCTCCTTGGCAGACTCAGGGAGATATTGCTAATTGTATGTCTTTCGGCTTTTCCCGGTTACGGGTCGCCACAGCGGAACTCTGGTCCGCTAATGATTGGCAGTAGAGTTTTACGTGCTGGCTTGCCGGGCCTAACGCACAACCTTCAACAAAGGAATGCCCATTCACGTATGTCGCCACACAGAAGATGCTCTAACTGAGAATCGAATGGGCAACATCTAACTGTGAGGTGACAACGCTACCGCAGCACCACCACTGCAGTCAGGGAGATATTGCTAATGATAATGAAAATACAGTTGTCAGTACATGAAGGAGAGTTAAACAGGTAAGCAGTAAACAAGAAATTCAGTAATTTAATAAGAAACTGGGGTATATATATATATGTATGTGTGTGTGTGTGTGTGTGTGTGTGTGTGTGTGTGTGTGTGTGTGTGTGTGTGTGTGTGTGCATGTATGTATATATATATATATATATATATATATATATATATATATATATATATATATAAATATGTATGTGTGTGCGTGTGCGTGTGTGTGTATATATATATATATATATATATATATATATATATATATATATATATATATATAGATAGATATTTACTGGATTATATATATATATATATATATATATATATATATACATACATATATAAATAGATAGATATTTACTGGATTATAGCATGTACTAGGGGGATACTGCATCAACATTTTTCCTCAGGCAGTATCAGTATTTCACAGAATCATAAAATCATAGAATAGAATCATAGATTCATGGAATGCGCAAGGCAATTGGGGAATGTGACAATTTACCCCAAGCCAGTACCCATCCTTACGTCTTACTTCCATTTTCAAGGAATAGTAGGCCGGTCATATTGGGGTTGAATTTATGAATACCCATCCAGTTGTCTAATAGCATCTTAGAGGAAGATAGTGATTCCCATTGCTTGATATGGACAAGTTTGTTCCAGAGAAGGGGTAGTGGTTGTTTGGCAAATCTGTCTCCCTACTGTGATTTGTTTATTTGCTGAAGAAGATGGTTCAGATCTGTATATCCTATATTTTCTCTGTTGTTTGATTTTGTGGAGAAATAAGAAATCTTGGACTTCTGATTCCATAATGGCCCAGAAGGTGTCTATATAGGGACAAGGCCACCAACCTCTCTTCATAGTTCAGGTTCATTAGGCCCAAGATTTTTATTTATTTATTTATTTTTTTTGTCAAGAACTTCTGGGATCTATCAAGTTGCTTGACATGTTTAATAAGCTACATCTGACAAGGGCATTATATCTAATGAGGTCCTAATAAGTGCAGGATATTGACGGATAAGGACTTCTTTGGATCTAGAGGAAATACTCTTTGTGATCAGCAGTGCCAGAGAGAAGGATTTCCTTCTTGCAACATGATGATCAAAGAAGAGGGTGTTATCTACCCATTTTCCAAGGTCTGTCATGGCGTCTTCACTTTGGAGTGGTATGTTTTATATGCTATAAGGTGGGAGGAGGGTTTGTTTGATAAAAGCAAAAACATTGCATTTTTGTGCTTAGTTTTAAGCCCATTTTCAGAGCACAAACTATATACATGTCTGCCTTCACTTTGTAGCTTCTACATATCAAAACAGGAGTTAAGTATAACGCTCAGTTTACAATCATCTGCTAACTTGGGATTTAAGTATTCCAGTCATCTAGAAAACTTGGTTAACCAGAGTTCCCCATTTTTGATATGGAAATCAGAGAAGGGTATGCCAAATAGCAGGTGTCTGCGTATGGATCTCTGTGGTATTCCTCTAGTTACTGTCCAGCTCACTGAAGATGCACTTCCCATCCTCACAGTATAGATTCTGTCCTTCAAGTAATTAACTATCCATCTAACTACATAAGGAGCAATTTGGAGTGCATTTTGCTTGCTGATAAAGTTGTCATGTGGGTATACTATCAAATGCCTTAATGAGATATAGCTATGGTGTATGAACAGCATGACCGCTGTTCACAGCTTGCATTTCCCTCTCCCAAAAAAAATATCAGCTTCATTACACAGAAAACCGTTGGGAGTTTTGGCTTCTACAGTTTATCAGGCTTGTTATAACTCACACCATAGCCTTACATATGAGGCTCATCGGGCTAATGGGTCTGTATTTCGTGGGGTCCATCGTGGTTCTAGGGGGTGGCAGAAACTGCAACACATGAAATATTATATATATATATATATATATATATATATATATATATATATATATATATATATATATATATATATATATATATATAAATATATATATATATATATATATATATATATATATATATATATATATATATATATATATATAAAATACTGTATTTCTTTGATGCTGTATTTCTTTGATATTTTTTTGCCGGTTGCTTGAGTTTCAGTTAACTGAGAGTTTACTGTATTTTGATGTAATAGCATGCATCCTGAAAATTTATCAGGCACATCCAATCGCCCTTGCACAGTAACAGTAGAATGGACTGAATCATGAACATTCAGAACTTTGAGCATCTGATATACTGGTTCAGATCACTGAGATTCAAGGTATGTATCAGGTTCCTGTTTTTCTTTGGCACCAAAAAGAGTATGTTTCAAATCCTTGTTTCCCTTTGCAGACCATTTGGATGAATCTTTTGGCCAGCAGTTTTTCTATTTCTGTAGCCGCTGCTTTCCTCTGAATGGGTGAAATGTCAGGATTTTTTGTAGACTGACTGGGGGACTGAAGGGAATCACCATGATCCTGCCTTGAAGCAGGGGTTAAAGCCGTGCTGTCAAATTCTGTCCAATGTCATGGTTCTGATAGGAAAGATGGCTCTGAGAACATTGTAGTTGAACCCAATCCCCAAGAACTGGTGCCAAATCTATGGCTCCAAGACCCCTCTGGCTCTAAAAGTGTTAGCGCTGACTGGATCAGAAATGTGGTGAGATCTGATGCAGACAAGCTGGGAACTCTCGGGTCCAATGGTTCCAAAATCTAAGGTTGGATCAGAGTAGGAGTCAAAAGTTGTGTTTTGGCTGGTTGCAGGCTCATGGGTCCAACAGGAGTTGGAGTCAGTAAAACTCCCATCTGAATCTCGGCTCAGAGAAACTCCCTCATCATCCTGTCTATATCTGCTTCAGTTATGTTCCTAGATAACCTGAGAGGCGATTAGGTAGAGGGTGGCCTGCAAGTCCTTTGAGGGGTCTCCTGTAGTAAAGAATAATGGATTCTAAAAGGTATCATCTCTAGAGTGAAGGTAGAGGAATGATGGATCTGTGATTCAGATCTGGCTCTTATGAGATCTAAGGAACCAGATGGATCTGAGGGCTTGGAGACCTTTTCTGGTGGTGCTAAACCTGAAAGAGAGGAAAGAGAACAAACAGGGATTGTTTCCTAGCCTCTTTACCTTTTGATGTTGAATCCACCTTAGTCTTCTCAGAAGGCTTTTTAAAAGGAGGAGGAACACCAGATGTAGAAGGAGAAGATGTCGAAAGCAGCACTCCTTTAAGCATCAGCTTGTTACAGTATATAGCCACTGCTCAATGATTAAACCACGCATGGATATCACACTGCTCAATGATTAAGCCATGCATGGATATCACACTGCTCAATGATTAAGCCATGCATGGATATCACACTGCTCAATGATTAAGCCATGCATGGATATCACACTGCTCAATGATTAAACCATGCATGGATATCACACTGCTCAATGATTAGACCACGCATGGATATCACATTGCACATCAAGACTGGCCAATCCGAGGCAGTAAACATGCTCCTGGTGGGCATTACAATTTGGGATCTTATGCCCATAGGATGTGAATTCTATGAAGCCAGTAGACTTGTCAGTCATACTGAAGAAAAAGCCTTGTCAAAAGGAAAGGAAGGAGAATACTGGCACTTGTAAATCAGTAGAAAAATACCAATAATGGTAATATGAATGTACCCTCAACGGGTAGTACCAAGTACAATAGTGGAAAAAACAACAAAGAATGAGGCTTGTAAGGGAGAAGAACAGAAACAGAATAACGATTTTTATATCTGTTTTTCTCTGCCCCCTTACAGGCCTTGTGTCTTGTTGTTTTTATAGAGAAGAAAGTGGAGGTAAGAAAAAAACAGAATAACACAAAAATTTGTCAGTTACTGCAAAAAAAAACTTATCTTAAGCACTAATGCCTGAGCTATGGTAGACCAGTCCATTTGCTGAAGCAGCAAATGAAATCTGAGGTAATTCAAGCTCAAGAGGAGGGTTGTGGGTAAGGGGAGGAGGTCAAGCAACAGAGCCAAGTCTTTGAAATTGGTCAAAGTCAGATCTGAGGTTGGATAAATGTCTATAATCTCCCCCATCCATGCATGTCAGACCAAGAATAAATACAGGTTTGCAAAAATGAAGTTGAAAGTCACTGATACTGGGTGATATCATTGTACCTTTTGCAGAAATTTACACTTCTCACCCACATCAGTGAAAGGCTGGCCCTGATGGAAGCATACATAAGGAAAGGATAGCTGCAAGCTGTATACACTAAGACAGAGATGGCCTGCCCAGGAGATGTGTGCACAGACTCCAGTGAGGATGCATTCATCAGATAGTTTGCACACTGTACAAGAGCATGTTTGATCTGACCTTAATGATCTCTGAGAAAGAAAAATATATAGAAATGAGGAAATCAGGAGAGGGCAGTAGTCATGCCATAGTATTTTCCCTGAAGTGGCAAGAGTCGGAAATGTGCTTATGCTGCAAGTGGCGGCACATATCCAAGTAAAATGGGCAGGGGGGCTAGCAGTTCATGCTAGTGTAAATGTTGGGAAGAATGAGAACTGTATGCAATAATTATGGTGATGACTGAAAATCATGACATAGTAGATCATCCAAAAAGGTATTAAAAGAGAGGAGAACTGTGTAAGAAATTCTGGAGGATCATAACTGCCAGTGTAGAGCAGAAGATGTCCTCTGCTTGAGGAAAAAATACTAAGTTGGAATCTTTAGCACAGCAACCCCCTAATAGACATTTGATTTCAGAGGCTGTGCAGTGCAATTTAAGGAAGTAATAATGCCCTGCAGGGTGGGTGTTATCAGTGAATTATTGCATGCCTGAATATATTGTGAGGCCTGACACTGCAGGTGGAGGGGCTAACCACACCTATAAGGACATTAATTTCCTGATAATCTCTACCCTGGAGGGAATTGTTATGCCAAGAAAGTGGGGTATTTGTTAAATTGTTTATATTATTATTATTTTTAATTACCATACAGCTTTTAAAATATTTAAAATAGTTCATCTGCCAAATGTTTCAAACTCATTGTATGATACATAATTGTTGTTGGAGGAAGCGTATTATTTCCAAAATATAAATATAAGTATTTAATGTCTACATGCATAGACACATACACACACACTCATTCAGAAGAAGACAGACTCACACACATACACATAAAAACACACAGACATACATACATACACTCACACTCAGCAGTTACAGCCATTGTATTGAGGGAATACACACAGATGTCTCAATGTGATCAAATGAATGAAAAAAATCATAGAATGCAAGACATTGCAACTCCTTCATGCCTCTTAACTGACCCTAGTAAATTACAGACACTTACGATTTGGAGACAAAAGCAGCTATGTTTATACTGGAAAAACACTTTTTATCAAAATGGGATTTGAAGTGAAATTTCCCAAATGGTTTTATTTCTGACAGACTGGCTGGGTTGTTGGATACCAATTTATATGATTTGGATTGTTCATGCATGTGAAAAAAAGTTGTAACTTAAGATAGCACTGAAATAGCTACTCCAAAACTGCAATGCTTAGGAATGCTTTGTAAAAAAATATCAGCATAATCACTCACAACAAATAATTTAGATTTATTGATAGGAAATCATGTAAATGGTCAGTCCTTTAGTGAACAGTATCAAGTATTAAATGTCTAAAGTCCTGCAAAAATCAACTGCATAAGTAGCAGTTAAAGTTAGGTGTGGGAGTGTTCGGAAACAAAGCTTTTAAGGTTTGTTTATCAAAGCTAAAGTTAAGTTATACTAGAGTTGTATGTGTTAGAAGGCTATGAATGCATACAGAGATTAGGTTCATGGGTAAGGACTAGGCTAGCTTCCCTTCCAGGCCAAATAAAGCCTAGTCAGTTTCTAAAAGGTGAGAATCAAACCTTGGACCTCCTATCTTTGAGGTAAGCACCTTACCTATTATGCCATACCCCAACTCTACGCAATGGACATTTCAGTCACACACACAAGTTCAGAACATAAGCATCTTCTTTTTTTAAGGGTATCTACTTTTCTGAAGTAAATACCCTTAAAAAAAGATGATGCTTATGTTCTGCCAGCCAAAGATCAAGACTTCTTCTGTGGCTCTTGTAGCTAATACTGTGCCTAGACTTGCAACTAGATAGGAAGGTTTAAATCTCACAGTGGTGAACTTGTGTGTGTGACTGAAATGTCCATTGCATAGAGTTGGGGGATGGCATAATAGGCAAGGTTGTCGCCTCATAGCAAGACATTGTCCCGTTCAATTCTCAGCTAGAGCGTCTTCTGTGTGGAGGCATACATGAATGGGGCATGCCTTCATTTAAGGTTGTGTGTCAGGGCTGGTAACTCAGTACATAAAAATCCACTACCAATCATTAGCGGACCGGAGTTCCACTGTGGCGACCCCTAACCGGGAAAAGCCGAAAGACACAAATCTACTTTTCTGAAGTAAAAGCCAATACCAAAGGGGTCTGGCTGATTAAGTTTGCAGATGACTGCAAACTAGGACCAGAGATTGAATCCACAAATGACATAGCCATCATGCAGGAAGTTCTATTCCACATATTTAGCTGGTGACAAAATTATGGACTGCAACTAAATGCCGAAAAATGCATTATTACATCCTTTGCAAAGTCATCTATCCCAGGGAACTACCACTTTGACAATATGCCTGAAGAGTTGGCCCACTTGTTTGAGATTTGGGAACTTATCTGGATAGTAACCTAACTTTTGACCCACATGTGTCTATTGTTGTAAAAAAGTCCTTCTATTTTGCACAGCTTATAAACAAAGGGATTGTATGTATATCTAGGGATATCATTGTGTTCCTTTACTCAGCCCTCATTAGGCCAGTTATTGACTATAATGCCCCTTTGGCATTTATCCAAACAGACACATGAATGCTCACAGAGGTACCTTAATAAATGGATACAAGGCCTAAACAACATGTCCTACATGGACTGGCTCAAAGCCCTGTCACAATACCTGGTATCCTACAGACTGCTTGGAGGTGACCTGTGTCTGTCATACAAGGCATCCTCCAACCCATTACTGATGGATTTATTAGAAATCAGCAAGTCAAATGGCATCACAAATACTCAGCCTAGTGATCTAAGCCTCTGCTGTACCATCAACAGAACAGTTTGGAGGAATAGGTATATCTCATAGAGAAAACCTCTGCTGTGGAACAGACTCCTCATCCACATAAAACAAAGTTCATCCCTGTCCATATTCAAGCATAACTTAAATCTATAGATGGGAAACAGAAAATTTACCTGAGAACTGTTCCCTCTACTACTGATGGACATAGGCAACTCCTAAATTTATCTCATGCATGGATCCCTCAAATTATCTTTGATATGATGCCAGTTATTTTTAATACAAATAATATATAATTATTGACCATGGTATGGGTAAGTTCAATATATAACCAAATGGGTAGTTTATTTTGAGCACAAAAAGGGAAACTGACTGGGCTTATAGTGGCTCACAAAAGCAACTTGCCTGGTACTTACCTATGAACCTACAAACCTATAAGGGATCTAACCAGTAAATTATGGGATTGATAGTAGATGAAGGTAAATATAGATGAAGATCTATAAAACATATGCTTCTGTTTTGTGTTTGCCTGCTATGATGTTGTATAGAAAGTCTAGGTTTGGGGAATACCATAACATGCCATAGTTTGTAGTACTGTAGAGTTTTTCCTGCAGGAGATACATTTGTGATACAGATAATTCAACATGAATGGATTAAATATATGCAGCAGTATCAGTTTGATCAAGACGAGTTTTTATTTCATTCATAAGGAAGTCAGATAATCTATATTATAAAGCTATCATACTTTTAAATTGTGAGTTTTATGAAAATAGAGTGCTATTGTGGTAGTGAGATACCTTTTGGAATGTGTTTCCCATTTTAAGCTAAATTTCAGTTTTCCATATTTTTAGGATGGAAGAATATGGATTTACTGATTTGCAGTATTTGGATTTCCTGTTAAAGTAGGTAGCATAGAAAAAACAGATAAGGTGAATTTAGAGGACACAAGAAAGAATATATTGAGAACAGTCAAGTATTATATGTAAATCATTAAAGATCAAATGTACTTTTATTTGTAATAGCAATTACCATCATTATTAATTTATTTTGCTTGATTGTGACAGCCAAAAGCAAATATGCTATAATTCATAAATATTCCTTTGAAAGTTTTCTTGAGGGTATATAGATGGTAATCCAAACTGATCATGGCAGGTACAAGCCAATAACTAACAGTGGCATGAGAATTTCAGTTTTTGCATTTAGGAGAGCAGCTGTCTATAGGAGGAGTGTAGAGTGTGATATTTATATGAGTTTAGTACAGCAATAGGCATACTTCTTTTCCATGAGAAAAGTAGGAGAAAAAAATGTTGGTTAATGTAATAGATTATATCAGCTAGATGTTTATCCATATTGGAGGCTTTATTCTTTTTGAACCTTGGTATAATGAGTTTCATCATTGGGGGTAAGAAAGTCACTAGGTAGTTTATTGATGAAGACTGTAAAGAGCAGGGCAACAAGGAATAAATCCTGAGGAACTCATTTTAAATGGGGAACTTCAAATGAGATGGAAGTGCTCATCTTAACTTTGAAATATCTATTAGATAGGTAGTCTTGAAACCATCTGAAGGAATTAGGGCTTATATCTTTTTCAAATAAATTATTAATTATGATGGTACAATCAACTACATCAATAGTTTTAGTTAAAGCAATGATCAAAAACCTGTGAGGTTCTTTTATCCACGTTTATCAGAATTTCATCCAGAAGGACCCATATGGTCATAATGCAGCATCCAGTCCAGTAACTGTGTTGTTTTTGGAAAGCATCTCACTTTGGGAGATAACAAAATGTAAATATGGAGGAATGGGATGGTAATGTATTCTCTAGAGTAGTATATGGACCTAGGCAACAGGTTATCAGACTTAGAATGGTTAACTAACAGGATTAGGTCCTGCAGGGGTTCAATTTCTGAAGAAGAATGGAGGAGTTTCATTGGGGTTGACTTCGAAGATGATAGCAGCATATTTAGGATCCTGGATGGTTAATAGAGTCCCCACAGTTACTGAAGAGAAGAAGAATTTTAAATTACTTATGTTGGAATCGGATATGAATCTGAATTGTATAAGAATGGTGGTTGTTTTATTGCAATGTTATTTATTTTGAATGATGCTGAGAGATGGTAGAAGGAAACTGCGACTGCTAAAAAGAGGAAGATGGATCATAACAGAGGAAACATCTGGATTGGTAGTGATAAGCAGGTTGAGAAGACAGTAGTTATTTCACTCACTGCTACTGGGTCTCTCCCAACTATGTAATGGTGGCATGGTTCTCCACCTCCACTCTCTTTGCCTTCAAACTGAGGAAAAAAAAATGCACTCATAGTTACTATACACAATGCTAGGTTACTAATGTATGCTCAACTGTAAAAAAACTGCCAGTACTATTATATCCTGTCAATGCTTATTAACTGAAATCAGCTCCTGTATGACTTATCTTGTGAATGTGGATTATGTGAATGTGTATGACTTATCCTGTGAATGTGTATCTATTATATTGTACTATTAGTGGAGCTTTTCTCCCCGGGCCTCTGCTAAAAATGGGCATGTGTCCATTCGGACCTTCCCAGTAAACAAATGTAAAATAAATAAATAAAATTTAGATTGGGATGTCTGAGCTAATGGATTAGCTGAGTAAGGTCAATGTCAGCATATTCAGTGATGTCATTTGTATGTGTCTCTAGTCAGTGATGTCATTTGTATGAATCCCTAGCAGATTTATATTGAAATCCCCTAGAATTATGGAGTTTTTGAAGTTGTTAGCTGTTGAGAGAATTTTGTGCATCCATCCCTAAAATTTGTGGATGATGGCTGGGGGGAGGTAAATAGGCAAATGTTACATGTATACGATTGCTATTAATGGAAACAGTTTTGATGAGAAACCAGTTGGAGTTTGTGTCTGAGGTTGCATTAGCTTGCAATATTAGTTGAATGCTCAAGTGTGATTTGTTTAGAAGTAAGGTTCCAACTCCATTTTTGTTACTGGGTTTGGTATCAAATGTATAAATGCAGTTAGAGAAGAAGTGCTGGATTTTGAAGTTGTGGACTCTAAGCCAGTTTTCAGTGATAGCCATTAGGACAGCAGAGTCTCTGCTAATGAAAGAGCGTATTTGGTCTAACTTATGTCTTGCATACTTGTATTAAGCAATGAACAAGTTAGGAGTTTAGTGTATCAGAGTTTACCAGAGCTGAAGTTTTGTAGCAGTCCAGGGTTTTTTCAGTGTTAGCTCTTAGGAGTATAAGAATTATAGGGGTGAGTTTGAAAAGGTATTTTGGAAGCTTTAACTTGGGGAGTTGATTAGTTGAGGAGTGGTATATGAGGTAGTGGATAGAATATTTAAAGGCAGACTTCAGTGGAGAGGTGAATAAGTTCTGAAAGAAATGTGGGAAAAAGCTTAGTAAGTGAATGAGTACATATGGGGTATGTTCCTTTAGTGGGGATTTAAAGAGGGGTGTATTTATATAAGGACAGAGGAGAAACTGGGCATATGAGAAGTATGAGAGTAGAAAGACACGCAATAATGGGAAATGAAGAAGAAACATTCTGAACAGCAGGGGAAAGAGTTGTGGTGGGATTGGGGGCATCTGAGTAAGACTGGATGTTTCCTGTGGAAATGATGACCTGTCAATGGCAAGAGGTTGCTGTAATGAAGGTGTTGGGAACTGATGTTTATAAAAAGAATACAAGTAGAGAAAATATGATGACCTGTAAAGAGCTACTGGTAGGTGCTATGATGCTGGAAGCAGGTAAAGGATTAGAGACAGATAATTGAGGGGAAAGAAATTAGTGACGGATGTTAGATGAAAGCAATATCTCTTTAAAAGTAAGAATGCTCAAGAGGATCGGAGTTATGTTTATGTAGGTATGGGGGGGGTGAAACATTAATGTTTGAAGTTTTATAGTCTGTTTAGATAGGAGTTAGACTGTGTCCTCCTGTTCACTGCTGTCATGTTCTACCTATACTGTTAAGAGTAGAGCTTAATCATACAGAAAATGTCACAAAGAAGGGTCGCATGTGCAATGAGTTTATTAGCAGAAACGAGGTAGGAGGAAGGGTTTAATGTGGGGCTGAAAAGGAAACTAGCGGAAGGAGTAAAGTTAGAAGGGATAAGTAAGTGAAAAGAGAAAATGTACGTATAAATATGAAGACACAGGGGAGTGGTTGGAGATGGGTGGGAGAGGATAGCAAATGATCTGCCAGTGAGAGCAAAGCTGTATCCAAGCAGTGTACGCATGTACACTGGAAGCACTAGTTGGAGTACAGAATGCGGGTAAGAAGAGGTAAGAAAAAGAAATAACTGTTTATTTGTCCAAACTTCAGACACCAAAGGACAATCCTTAAGGCTGGAGCCAATGTTTAGCAATCTTACTTGGAAGCGTCACAGCTGACTTACTCTGGCTCTGGTCAGAGACAAAGATAATAGGGGAAAGGCTGGTAGTTCCCAGGAAAGGGAGCAGTGTCTTACAACCTTTACTAATTTACTGCTTTACCAGGTAGGGACAGGGAATGGTAGTCAGCCAGGAACACTGGAACAGACAATGTAGCAATAAGTATTCTGCCCTACATCAATTTTGGTAGCAAGAGTCTTGAGTGAAGTACCTAGAAAAGATATTCTTAAGAGGTTTACAAAGTTAGATTCCTTAGTTTGAGGAAAAGCACAGTGGTAAGCTAGAAGACGATGTCAGCAAGTGAATTACATAAGGTCTACCCCAGCAGAAAGGATATACACAAAGATATTACTATGGCCTCCACCGACAGTCTGTAATTTACATTTACATATATATATATATATATATATATATATATATATATATATATATATATATATATACGTGTGTGTCTGTAAAACAGCATTAGTTCATTAGTTTAGCTTTTTGAAACATATCATTATCTGCACATTACATTTATAATGACTGTTATGGTATATAGGTACATTTTCAGTTTATGCATTTTAATTATAAGTTGCAATCATGCACATCAGCTCTGTCGAGTACTAACAAGCAGCTATTATCAAATAAAGGAATCCTTGGTCTGCATTAAGACTGGCTAGTAACTGTACAGTAAATACAACATTGGGCACACTTCAACATCTAATTGTTGATTTCAGCTTCAGGCACTTATGGTTGTAGTCTTCTGCTAGAATCTCTGTGCAGTAGAATTAAGTAATATTTCATTTACCCTGCTTGAGAAACTCTGTATTGCCCAGCTAACGTTATCATTATGAATCATGTCTGTTGTTTTGTTTGCAGAACTGGAACTTGAACAAAAACCTGCTTTAGAATACCCTTAACAAAATGTAAAGATTTATTTCTTTGTCAGATGCTATGGAACATCACTGTTTCTACAAAAACCACAAGTGCTGCTCCTTAGAGCAAAGGCCACATTTATCCCATTCAATTTTGTTTTCAAACTAAAAAAGCTCAGCCACTCCTGAAAGTTTTCACTGAGAACTTTATCATTGTGCAATAGCAAGTTTAACACGAAGAGACTTGCTGTGTATTAACTTTAGTCAAATATATACCTGCCCTGTGCTGGAAAGTGCCTGCAATAGTCCTCCAAAAGAATAGTCCTTGCACTCTAAGGATAACTTAAAACATTCGCCACTGTCCCTTCTCCTAACCAAGAGATTACACTGTATATGCCAGTTACTTTGTTTCCCTAGCTTCCTGATTTCTTCATTCGGTAAATGAAAGAAAACCTGCACTATGTTGTGCTTCTTTGTTAATTGCTTTGTACTGGCAATAAACTGATTGCTCTCTCTGTAATAACTGGCATGATGGTGGGAAGTCTGTCATACTCAGCTTCACTTCATTTGGCTCCCTTACCCTATCCCCAATTCCAAACCACCCCCTCTAACTCTACAATTGTACTTCCCACATACACATTTTGCCTGTGCCACAGAATCCCTAACCCTCCCCAAACAACCTTATTACTATCACACAAACACTCCTGTTTGTATTTTCCTGTTTCTCAACTTCCATCTAACAATTAGCATCATTCCCAACAATCTTTCTCCCTCCCACACTGCTTTGCTCTATAACAATTCATACAATTCATACAGTACCTATTATTTTACATTTTAGCTTCTGATTTCCCAAATAAGCCCTCACTACTTCCTATCTTAACTACATCCTCATAATCTATCTTTTCATCACCTCTGTTTCTCACATTTTAGAAACATAAAATATGTTACTAGGACAATCTAACTCTTTTTCTTCAGAGAAAATACTTCTTTCCTTCCTGCCTTCTTCCAGCTTTCAGACGCCACCACTACAAAATATCCTATAGCCCTGCAGTTTGTTGCTTCCCTCTTGATTCCTACTTCCCCACTAACTGTCATCAATAAGATTCAGGTGCCTTTACTTAATCATGCTACTCCTCAGCTTAACTTCTCTTCTTCTCCCCCCACTGGACCATCTCTCATCCAACCATGAGTCATAGCTCTCAACATCTCTCCAACTCTGTCCCAACCACCCATTCATACTTCCTCCCTAACCTTTCCACACATGATACCAAACCTATTTAATGATGCCTCACACCTTTACCCCAAATATAGACTGATAAACTCCATTTCAACTCAAATAAAAAAGTGAAAAAAATGCTTTCCAAAAAACAAGAACCAATAATACCCCAATATGCTGAAATCTTCCTAGGAGGAGATATTCACCCGAATCCTGGCTCCACATATTATAACCAATATCAAGGCAATTCTCTTCTAAATGGTTCTCTAACTCCATAACAGTCAACCCCCACCCCAGTAATCTAACTTTTGCCACCATAAGTGTTAAAAGCATAAGAAATGAAAGTACTGAACTACATGCCTGGATTCCCCAACACAAACCTAATATTCTCACTATGACCGAAACTGGGCTTAAACGCACCATGAACAACTCTATAATTACAGCCCCCAGCTATGACATCATCCATAATAATAATATAACGAGGAAAGGTAGTGGTGTTGCTTTAATATTTCCCAACAACTACCACATTTCCCCCTACAGCAAACCAATACCACAATTCATTTCAGCAGAGCTTCTTATGACTTTCCTGAAATTAAGAAATATAAACAAATGTGTATTACTGGCCTTTACATCTCTCCTGCTGACAATACAGTTACACTGGAAGATATCCTACATTGGATATCCATAACAATTCCACAAGAAAAAAATACTATTAGATGATGTGAATATCAGTTTGTTGGACAAAACCTCTTAACTCCTTTCATCTAGCATGAACTTCTGTGGTTTCACACAAGTAATAGCCCCACACATTATTGCAACATATCAAATTCCTTATTAGATGGGTTCCTAGTAACATATCCTAGCAAATTCACCACTACTTATATGATGTCAGATTCTCTCAGTGATCATCTCCCAGTCTGTACAAATAAAAATCTTAAAGATCTACTTAAACGGCATGTTAATAAAACAGCACACAGCCTGCCCAGGTTTAACCCAGAAATATTCATTACTACTCAATAATCTATTAACTGGAATATATTAAAAATCTTCCTGTTAGATGATAATGTAAATGAATTTAATACAACTTTCCTAAATATCCTAAATAGCCTTCCACCTCCTAGAAGGAAGAGGGTAAAAACAAATAATGCCATTTGGCTAGCTAAAAGAGTAAAATGCTAAAGTTGGATATAGAAAAATCATGGAAAGAATTACAAAAATATATAACACCACAATATCTTAAAAGTTCAGAATACTCTGCAATTGTACTAAAAAGCAAATACCTGAAGCAAAAAAAACTATACTATGAGAATTTTCAGAGCAATAGTAAACACAACTATAAAAACATTTTGGTCAGAGTTTAAAGAAATCTTACATCCTAGCTAAAAATTCAGCTCTAACCCATCTCCCAAAAACTCTGCATATGAAATAACAACATAATTCAACTCTTATTTCATAGATAGTATAGCATCCCTAACAAAGGATTCCTCGACATCCACTCTGAGCCCTGCCCAACAGCTACATATCACGACATTCACTTTCACTTTCATACGTGTGCCCACATCCTATGTCAAACCGCACTTAAACAAACTCAGAACATGCTCTAATTTAGTTGATGACATTCCAAACAAGTGTCTTAAAACAGCAGCCAATAGCATTGCCTATCCTGTCGCAATACTTATAAATAGATGAGTCCAGGAATCCCACATTCCTGCTCTCTGAAAAAAAAAAATCACACATTATTTCTATACACAAAGGAAGACATTCAACAGGCATTACTAACTTTAGACCTATAGGCATGTTAGCCCCATGCTCCAAAATACCTACAAAATGTGTTCAAAAACAATTTTAAACTATCTCCAACAGGAATAAATTAGGCACCAAGGTGCACCACAAAAGCTTATACCAACATTGGACTGTTTATTGCTCAACAAACCATATATAATCACATAAATAAAAGTGATTTTATATGGTTTGTTGAGCAAAAAGCAGTCCAGTGTTGCTATATGCTTTTGTGGTGCTCCTTGGTACCTAATTTATTTACTCTGAGTTTGTTGGAGTATTCCGCTCCCTCTGGCATGGATTTCCTTCATAATTTTTATCTCCAACAGGAAGAACTCCTATTCCCCACACAACATAGGCTTCCATTCCTTCCATAGTTCATAGGTTCATAGTTTCATAGATTGGCAACAGGCTTTCAGTCCTAAGGCCTATACAAGCCTAGCCATAACAATTCCCTGGCTGTTTCTTCCCACAATATTTACTTCCCTGGACCCCTGTCTAGCAGGGTGACTGACGTGATACCCGTGGTAAATTTCCTATCTCCCATCCAGTCATCAAGGTTCCTTTAGAAGAGGGCCAAGGAGGAGCTCTGCTGGACATGTATGGGCAGTCTATTCCAGAGTATGGGGAATCTCTGGGTCAGGAACCTATCCTTCAGCATGTTTGTTTATTGTGATGACAAGGTTTAGCTCCCTGGAGCATGTGGCTCTGATGGATTGGGATTTCTTTAAGTGTAGCATGTCCAACAGCTCTGGGTTTGACATGGCCTTGTATGTTAAGCAGAGATCGCCTCTGAGTAGACAATATGTGACAGAGTATAGCTGGAGTTTTTTTAGTTGGTCAGCATAGGGCATCTGCTTTAAGCCTGTGATTCTTTTAGTGAGATGTTTCTGCGGCCTTTCCAGTTGATGCAGATGTCTTGGGAGGTACATACCAAATGGGGCATTGTTCTCTATGATGGGTCTAATGAGGGATGAGTACAGTGGGACAATAACCTCCTTTTTTTCTGGATGAAAAGCCCTTAGTGATGAGGTGTGCCACATAGAAGGATTTCCTGACTGTTGTGGTGATGTGGTTATCGAAGGAGAGACCACTGTCCACCTGTGTTCCTAAGTCTCTTATCACACTTTTGGTGTTTAGTGTACTGCCACATGTGGTAATTCATGGATACATGGTTTTTCCCAAAGGCGATAACTATGCACTTCTTGGCATTGAGCTTGAGCCCATGACTCTGGCACCAAGCAGAACAGTGTGCTTATAACCTTTATATATGCTGTCAATAAATCTAGTGGTAGCAGCAAACTGGGCTCCTCCATTTTTCTATAGTTGTCTAAAGCCTTCAGTGCAATTTGTCACAGTAAACTACTACTTCAAATGTGCTCACTAGGTCTATCTCAGCCCACCCTTCTATTGTTCAAAAACTGTCTGTCCAATCAGTATCAGTAGGTAAAATAGCACTCCACTCTCTTTCCATACCTCCCTGTCACCACTGGTGTACTACAAAGCTCTGTCTTTGGTTCCCTCTTTTTTAACAGTATCACAACACCCTCCACCAGATCTCTCAAGTGTACCTCATTATGAGGAACGTTTCTCACTTGGGGTCTTAAAACATTCATGTTCCTCGAAGTTCCACATTGAAAGGATCTGTCACACATTCAGTATTATCAGTTTTTTAATTGATGTCCATGGTAAATAGATCTGAATCATGCTACTTCATTAAAATAACTATTATATGACTAAAAATATCACATTTCAACCATCCTATGAGCTTCCCAGATTAAGTTGTGAGTGTTCCACATTTTGCGCATTTGTTTCACGTTCTGAAAGGTAGTGTTCCTCATTTTGGAGATGAAAGGTTGAGAGTTATGCCCTCCATACATCTACACAACAGGCCTCCCTAATACAGTACACAGATGACTCCATCCTCATATACACATCTTGCACCATGGCACATCTCCAAAAAATTACTCAGGAAGCTTTAACAGACATTGAAACATTGGCTTTGTAACTCACAACCCCCTCTCACTCTCCCAAAAAACCTTTTCCACCAAATCCGTCTCTCATGAAAAAAACAAAATTTAAAATCCTCACTCTTAATAATACAACCATTGAAGTAAATTCTTATAGAAATGTATTACAGATGATAGTGGATGTTGTTGAGTCTTGTGGCTTTTTCCAGTTAGGGGTCACCACAGCAGACTTCCGGTCCACTAATGATTGGTAGTTGATTTTTACGTGCCAAGTTACCAGCCCTGATGCACAACCTTCAACAAAGGTATGCCTGTTCACGCATGTCTCCAGGCAGAAGACGCTCTAGCTGAGAATTGAACCGGACAGCGTCTTACTGTGAGGTGGCAACACTACCGCAGCGCCACCACTGCACCTGCATATACAAAATTGCATTAAAAATCACCAAAAAGTAGGAATGCTTTACAGAGCCACAAACTTTCTCACCAATGCAACTAAAACTACACTTGCCACTGTGTACCTCCTCCTCTCACTACATTATGGTGCTCCCAGCCTTACTTACCTCCAACCATCACAAAAAGTAAAACATTGAATAATGCTATAATAAAATGGTTACATTTGCAGCAAATACCCATTTCAGAATCCACCACTGTGTAGCACTAAAGAGCCTAAACTGAGGAAAGCTAGCCCATTATGATGGGCTTGGCATAATGGTTAAGGTCTTTGTCTTATAAACACAAGATGCAAGGTTCGATTCTGATTTTAGGTTATTTGCTAGGCTTAAGATGGCCCTTTAAGGCAGTTAGCCTAGCATTCAGCTATGAACCAACGGACCAACATATTCACAGCTACTGATCATCTATAAATTTATCCATGATCCATCTGCTTGTCCAGCACTAAATACCGTTCTATACAACAATGTTCCCAATCTTTGAGATCCAATAACCACAACCTTTTGTCTGTCTGTAAACCTATGAAATCTGCTGGGCATAGTCTGTACTCATACCATGTTGCTAAGGCCATCAGGTCAATGCCCTCCATCCAGTCCTTTAAAACCATTCTGAAAGACTTCATAGCCAAAATCTGTGTCACTTATTGCTCAGCCCTAGGAAGAACTCTATCCCTAAATATGAACAAGTACCTTACACTTCCTTACTTTCCCTTCTTCCCTCACTTCCTTACTTCAATCAATTTCTCTCCCCTGAATCTCTTTATAAATATTTATTTTATTTTATTTTTATTTTACATTTGTTAACCGGGGGTGTCTGACTGAGCCGAAAAGGCCCTTTTTCAGCAGAGGCCCGGGGAGAAAAGCTCCACAAAGAAAAATTACAGACACATTTAGTTATTTAGACATAATCAGTATACACACAAATTACAAGAGACATGTTTTTACAGTGGTATGCGGCACAAACAGTTACAGTGGAGAGAACAATACCATAACCCCATTTTTTCTCTCACTTCATATTGCAGTTCCTGTTTGTATTATACTAACTTACCTCTAAAAATTTCTGTATAAACTGACTAAAATTTCTCTAAATATTAAATCATTGTCATATAAGTTTATCTGTTCTTAACCAATGTTTTCACATTATCCCCGGGATTCACAAAGCTATCACTGAGGTGTGTCCATGAGATAAAGATGACTACAAGAGAGTTGTGTGTCACCTTTGCTGTAAGCACATTGGAGCAATGCCAATCTGGTTTGCCCATAGCTAAGCAAAGCTAAAGGAAAGGGGTGTGTTTAATTGGCTGCAGCTTTGGCTAGCTGAGAGCACACAAGGCAACTGAGTATGCATGTGAACAGAGATTAAAACATGCTTAAACCCAGTAAATGGGCATGTGTGGCACGCACCTGAGCTGGAACAGGAAGGTTATATGAAAAAAATAAGGAAATGCTGCAGCAGGGAAATTGGAGTACAAATGAGCAATTAACACCTAGGAACCTACAGTGGGCCATTGACAACAGCTAACAAGGCTGCTAGCAGCTACCCACAGGGAAGGAGCTGTACTGCAAAAAAAAACAGTAAAGTGTCACAGCAGAGCAAAGTAGAATTGCATTATATCAACTACATAACACACTTTGCAACACACGACTGGTTAGGGAAAGTACAAGACAATAAAGCTGGCAGGTGGATGCATGCCTGACAATGGGAGGGGGGTCTGGGTTTAAAAGAGAATTAAAAGGCAATAGATGAATGAAGCCAGGCAAGTATAACGCCACACTACAGCCCCCACACTTGCAGTAAGCAATGTAAAACCCATAAGTAAGATACCTTGCAGCTGGAACTGCTCACACACAGTTAATTACATCAGCAGCATCTATCGCACAATAGTATAAAGTGTGAAAGCACCTCACACACACTTGTGTTTCCCATACACACTCCACCATTGGTGTATACAAATGGGGAAGTTTTAATATGTACATGTTGGGGGCTGCTGTTGCTTTGATCCACCAGCATGTGATGGAGACTGAAGGTGGTGAGGAGGATGATGCTGACAACCACCGCAGGCAACAGAGGAGGAGAAGAGTGTTCAGACCGAGAGTAACCTACCAGGGGCTACATGATCTTGAGATAGTAGAGCATTACAGAATGGACAGGGACACCCTACAGCAACTTTTGGAGCTGTGCTGGTCACGCCTCAGAACCAGAACAAACAGAGGGGAACCCATCCCAGTGGATACCAAGGTATGTGTAAGCCTGAGAATACCAGCCACAGGTACCTTTCAAAGGCCAACTGGGGATATTATGGGGATCTCACAGGCATCAGCATCCAGGGTACTCCACCAGTTCCTGGATGCCATGTTACCACATGCCAGTGAGCACATATACTTCTCCAAAATGCAGGAGGAGTTGGCCAGTAATATGCATCTCTTTCACCATGTGGCAGAATACCCAGAGATGCTGGGTGCAGTAGCCTGCAAGTACATACACATCAAGTCACCAGCCAGTGAGCAGGGTAGGTGCTACATAAACCACAAAGGATACCCCTCCATCAACTGCCAGGTCATGTGCAATGCCCAGGGCATTATCATGGATGTGTGTGCTGGCAGCCCTGGAAGCTATCACGACTCCCACATCTGGCATGCTTCACAGCTGTATCAGACATTTGCCAGGGGGACATCCCATATGGCCATCTGGTGGGGGATGCTGGCTATGCACTGGAACTGTGGATGATGACACCCATCAGAAATGCACACACACCCATGCAAGAATGCCCTAATGAGGCACACGCACAAACCAGAATCATCATAGAGCATGTGTTTGGGATGCTCAAATCATGGTTCTGTTGCTTGGACATATCTGGTGGAGCCTTGCAGTACTCTCCACCCACATGTGTCCACATCATCATAGTATGTGCCATGCTACAGAAACAGCAGCAGCAGGGACAGAATGGTGAAAGCCCTCACAGCCCACCACCATTGCCAAGGGCCCTTCAGGCACAGAGGGACTCAGACCATGAGCCCCCTGAGCCAGCCCCTGTAGGCAGACAGATGCATGCCCAATATGCCCATGCCTTGGCAAAGAGGAAATGTATAGCACACACACTGACAGTGTAGGCAACTAGGGACTGACACCTTTCACCACCTGCACACACAGTAAAAATGGATGGCACACACACAAGACTACCTGTAAATTGTCATGTATAGGCAGTCTACTGTCTGCATCCAACATAGGCAGCCCGCAACTATTGCACACACAGTTGCTATTGGCACAAGGTAAGTCAACACCTGAACAGTAAATTAAGCTATCAGCATGTACTGCTATTGTATATATAGGTTCATAGGTAGGTACCAGGCTAACTGCCCGAGGGCATTCATACTCCTAGCCAGAATGTGTCAGCTTTTGCCACCCCATTGATTAATTATCTGTCCCTCTGTCGAGCAGAGTCAATGGTGGGATCCCTGGGGTGTATCTACCATTCCCCATCCACTCTTCAAGGTTTCTCTTGAAGAGTGTCAGTGAGGGGCTTTGCCTAATGTAGTTAGGAATTTTACTTTATATTCTCCCCTTTCATTTCTTATATTATTACAAGAGTACGTGAAGCTCAGTGGACTTGCATGCCACTGCCCTTTGCTTAGCCTAGCTTACACATAGAAATCATCTAAAGAGAAAAATAGGCCGAAGCAACGTCAATGTCAATAGTGCAATGGTTAGAGCATTTACATAGTATCTATGCATTTGTGGTTCAAATCCCAATAAAGTCAGAGATTTTTTTTATGTTAAAAAGTATACCTTAACCACAGTTTGCATATTTTGGTAGTAATCTTCAGTTTAATAAACATTTGAAACACCCACATAAACCCATGTGTGTCCGAGAGTAAAGTCAACAGAGCTTGTAATGTTATGTAAGCACATAGTGAGATGTTTCTACACTTACGTATATATATCCTGAGTAGTTAGCGGATGTGACTGTGTTTGCACGGACAGGTTATACGCTTTTAAATTTCGTTTAACCGTGTATAACTGCCGCCTTAATGTCACACAATCACTTTTAAATATGCTTACAACTGCTGTATTCTGGCCTAATAAAAGTTAAACAACCGCAGGTCTTGAACCCTGGATCAGGCACACCATAGTCACTGGACTTACGACTAAGCCATCTCTGCTGTATACATGCTTCATGGGTTTTAGAATACACCTTTTACTACAGGCATTCCACAGTACTGACAACAAATGGGACAGTCACTTTGTGTACATATGTACAGTACATTGTAATGTACTGTAGTTTGTTAATCAACATATACAAGTCTACATATGTATAACTGTTAAAAACTAATACTAAATATATATATATATATATATATATATATATATATATATATATATATATACACATGTCAGTGATGTGTGCACATAGATATGAATATATATATATATTCTGAGATGTGTTACCAATTACTGGTTATCAGCACATTATGATACACATTAACACCAAACTAAAGATGTCTGATGAGCACACTGTAAACCCCCTAACATGATATGCATAGCCATACAGTCTTGAGCTGGTCAAATAACCTGTCCAGACTGAAACATATGCAGAAGTATTAGGTACAAACAAACCCTGCACATGTAGCAATGTTCAGAAATATAACAGCAGTACTCACATGCAGACCAAAACTTCTGGACATTACACATAATAAAGTTGAGTTTGTCTCCATACAGCTGTTGCAATAGATTTCAGACCACACTTCCAGGTTGTCTTCTTCACAAGTAAGGCAAAGGTCAGCACCCAGTCGGAGTACTTAGTTATACTCCACTGTTGCCATGGTATTGGCTAATGGAGTAGCTACACAGCTGATGTGCATGTAATTAACTACTTTGGAACACCAATTGATGATCAGGATAGCACATGGTACTGATCTCTAACTATAAAAGGATGGCATGTCACACATTCAAACCATCTGTATATACCTGCAGAACATTATAAAATACCCCCCAAAAAAATAAAACAAAGGCCGAAGTAAACAAAATACCACCCAATAACACCTCCAATTACCAATAAGGTATGTATACATTGTAGTATGTCTGTGTATGTAGCACCTGTTCTGTAATAATTACAGTGTAATCAATGCATATAGTGGAAATAGCTATCCTGTAGTAATGTATTGTTGAGCAGTAGTTATGCCTGTAGTATTCTATGTATGTACTGCTGTAGGTCACAAGGCAAACTCCTCATACACCACAAGGGATTATATATTTGGTCTTGGAATCCATTAATTTTTTTCCAGCCACTGTCTGTGTCAGGGTTGGTCCAACAAGCATGTGCTATAACAGAGGATAGTATATGTTGCTATATTGTAACAGTAGACATATATATGGGTGTATTAGTGAGATAAAAATGTCAAAGGTGGGCTTACTTTGCAAATATGATTTGCATTGTGGGATAATGTGCCATTAACTGTGTAATGTACAGTATCCTAGGCAGGTCTGTCCCATCTGTATTCCATCTTACATAGCATTTGTGTCATATTATGCAAACATTAGTTATGTCTGTTGGCAATTACAATACTCAATAACAGGATACATATAAATTGTATTTATCTGACAGTTTAGCAGCATGATAGCAAAGACAATTGGAAGAGCTAGGTAACTATCCATGCACATAAGGCATGTAATATCCACCTCTCTAGTATAGTTTGCAAGCAATAACAGCTGTGCATGTGTACATGTTATACAAATGTGTTGTGACCCTTGTTACAGTGCTGGGACAAATGGCTATGTGCACACCTACATAGAGTGGATATTGAGAGCAGAGACCCACTGGTTGAACATTCATGTTTGTGTAGCCTAACCTCTCATTGCTAACCTAACAGCTGCTTCCAAATACTGTATGTAAGGTTGTGCACAGTACTGCTAATGAAACAAGTTTCATATCATCTTTAACTCCAGTGTAACATCTGCAGTAGGAGTGTAGGATGTAGGAGACTGCTGCTCATGTGTAATAGCTGCTTCATAGGCGATGGCGTACACTATCTGATTATATCCTGATCATGTTGATAGCAGCAGCAGAGTCTATTGATACTTGACTCTGTTTGGGGGGTGGGTGTCCATGCCTAACAGAGCTCATGGTTCTGGTGGATATGTGAGAATATACCCAGAAAAGGATACAGACATGTTGACACTTGCATCATCTGTAATGAACTATCAGGATGTGATGTGCTCCTCAGATGAGGATTGTTGCTAAAGTTAGCTACTATGTTTCTGTAATAGCCAGTGTTTACACGGCCATAACTCAGTTATGTACTTGTGAGCATCACCATCTAAAACATCTTCATAAGTAATAAGTAAACTAAATACAGTACTTGGTACCTGTAGTACTGAATGTTTATAGAGGCATGTCCAGTAGTCAGCTACTGGTGTTTAGTAATGTCAGCTTTGTGTATGTGGCCATCCTGGGAGAATGTAGTATCTATGCCATGTACATTGCCAAACCCACCTAACACCACACCCCACACATTGTCTGGGATGCAGCTACAGGGGCAAGCTGGAAGGCAGCCTAGTCTACAGCTATGACTGATCTGGACAGTCATGCAGTGTAGGTTAACACATGCATCTCATCACCACACTCAACACATACCCTTACCAGAATACAGTAAGGACACCCACACATACCACCAGAAAACACTCACATTCACAGAGGCTTCCAAGTATCTGGCCAAGCAAGGGACCTCCCAAGCTGGAATACACAGACAACAAAGTACACATAGGTTGCAAAACTGTGCCACTCCTCAGAACACGTGGCCAGAAACAGGCCTAACAGTACTCATATGTGAATGCAAAGTCCAGTACTATGTCACACACCAAACTGTGCACATGGCTCTGGCATATTCCATGTTGTTGTGCAGGACCTGGGATGCCGTAGCCTGGACTGCATGGAAACCCACATGTAGGAACTGTCAGGGCTTGTATCCCCATGCAGGTATGTCCCAAGGCCTGGGTAGCAGTCTGCCATTGCCCAAAATGATACTGCAGTACAGGGACAAAAGGATTGTATTTCCCAATTGTCTAATGTACTGGTGTAATCCAAAGGGTATCCAGTATCTCTCTGCCTGGGATAACATGGTTGACAGACCATGATGCTTTGCCAGACAGGGCCTGCACCTCTCACCCCTGGGAATCTGGATACTGGCTAAGGCTCACTCTTCCCCTATAGTGCCTTCATCATGAAAGGTTCAAGTGACAATTCCACTGCTGTAACAGGGACAGCCAAGCAATAAACTGAGTGTCTAGCTACTCAGTGATACATTTTGGAAACACAATATGGACTCACATACATCAATCCTTAACATGGATAACATATCTGTGAAGTGACTGAAATATGGTTCAAGGTTCCAGAGAGCACCCATGCATGATCATGTTATAACACATACCTCACCTCTTGGCCATTATCCTTTAGTGGAACACACAGGCCACAGGTGTGTCCATATTCCTGAAGGATATGTACACCCCCAGGCTAGTTGCACTTGCATAACTTCAGATGCATTATGCTGAGCAACTACCTCTGTGCCAAAGTGGAAGCCAAATTGCACCTTGCTACAGATCACCCACCATGCCTCTGAATTACCAACTGCCATATTGTGCTGTAATGGGGAATATTAGGTTTGAGACAGAAAACCATAATAATGGCTACTCTCAACTATCCCACTATTAACTGGGAAGATTTCTCATGTACCAACATCTATGCTCAATGCATGTTTGATTTCATCACCACAATGACCTGGATCACCATAGTCACAGAAACAGGGCTAACAGTATGCTACACATAGTCAGTCTCCAAAGCCAATGTTATGCTTCTTAAGACAGAAGTGGTGAATGTCATGGCACCCATGCAGATGGACAATGCATGTGCAAATGCTGAATCCTACACAAGTGCACTTTAAGCACTCACATTAGTGCAGTGATTGTGCTACTGAAACAGAACCAAGATTCAACCAAACACAAACAGGAAAGCAGACTGGTGGTACCCTGCCATAAACTGTACCACAGAAGGTAGAAACTGTTGCAAGAGTGAACACACATGTGGAGGTGATCCCTGGTCAGCCTCAGTAAGATTTAGATACACCATATAAGACCACACAAAGCCAATGTGAAACTAATCAGCCACATATTATGAGGCCAACCACAGAGCATTCTATAGCTGTGTGCTGAATCATAATGGCAATGACAACACCTGCCCTGCTTCACAGCACTATGGCATGAGAAGTACTGCGCCTACAGGAATAGCACTTGTTCATCCAGATAGGGTCTGTGATAACATAAACCCACTCTCACCTCCCCCCAACAGGTACATATATTTATACATTCATGTACAATACAGGGTCCCTGTAATAACAACTATGCAGGTAAGAGCTGCACTCTCTAAAGCCATACATACAGCTTGCATGGGACCTGTCAACATCACAGGGTGTGTTTTACACAAACGTCAGAACAATTAGCTCTCCACTTGCACATCATGTTCAATCATAGCTCTATGTCAGGCTGTGTACACACTGAATGGTGCACAGCAACAGTTATCACACCCCACAAAGGGGGAAACACCACTGATAATGGGAAATAGTGCACTACTACCCTGCTGAGTCTGGTCTGTAAGGTCAAGAACCTTGATCAATGCATCTGATGTAGTCAGTACAGATGTAGATGACAGTAAGATTGATTCACACAGCATATCTCAACCTTGCCAGGTCTTAGGACACCATCACCCATACTGGGTTCCAGCTACACTCAGTAAACTAAGTGTATATACCTATGTCACATGATTGGTTGGCAACTGGACCACTGGCAGAACCAACACTACAGAAGGTGTCTGACTAATACATGCACAGCAAACCAGTACCAACTACAGTAATACAGAGTTCAGTCTTGGTACTCCCCCTCTTTGTTATCTAAATCTATACCACACAGACTAACACAAAAGGCATCTGCCTATTGAAGTTTGCAAATGACTATGAACTAGGAGCTATAGTTGACTCAATGAGTGCTGTGGGCAACATACAGAAGGGCCTTTGTGGGTCAGATGTGTGGTGTCTGTCGTATGGCCACAATCTCACTGCAAAGTATTGCATTGTCATCCCCTATGTTAAAAACCATGTACCCATGAACTACCACCTAGGCAGCGGGCAACATAATGGAAACTGTGTGTGTATGGAATCCAGCTAGACAGTAGTCTTTCCTTTGATAGTCACTTCACCACACCAGTCAGGTAGTTGTAAGTGGCACCCCTAATCATGACAGGGTGCCATCCATGAATATAGAGATCATTGCTAACCCATACTCATCACTCAATTGACCCATAATAGTTCACATATTTCCTTTAAGTGTTATTGGCCAGATGGCCTACACTGGCCTTACCAAACCCTAGCTCCACTATGTAGCATGATGCCTACCCTGAATAAAGTCATGTCCAACCCAGAGATGTTGGACATGCTGCATTTACACATCCTGATTTCAAATAAACACATATATCATGGACATCCACCTGTCTAGTACAAGGATCATAACATGCCTGAAAGATCCCTGTCCCATACACTTTACATACTTCTGCCATATTATGCATCCCTGTCCAGCATAGCTGCACATTGTCCCTCTTTGAGACATGGTGTGATGACCGCATGGCAAATATATCAGTAAAGCTGTGGATCAGTTCTGTGGCACTGCTCAAACTGGCCACTGAAAGTTACCTGTCTGTTGGTTGCAGCTAGGTAACCTTTCAGCCTATGCTCATACATAGCCCAGGGCATATAGCCTACTAGTTTACTATGACCATACATGCTATAGTTGATATCCAACCCTGCAAATACCATCAAGCTAGCCATTGTCCCATGTGTTTTACATGTGCAACACAGGTAATACATGGCAGGATGCTGTACTGCTGTACAGTGCCATGTAGACTTATATGGCAAAACTCATACATGTACAACTTGCTGTGAGCAAGTCTGCAGGGTCACAGGTCATGTCCCTTAAGGCTATGTATGACTATATATGTGACATATACACAGCATTAAGGTCTCTTGCATTAATGTCAACACATCCAGGCATGTGCTAATAGGTAAAGATACCAGTACAGGCAAATGGACATGCCCACATCAAGACAACATCCACATGGAGTATGAGCAATGTCATCACTTGACACACACATATATATGGTGATAACATGAAATCATCAGTAAGTGTCAAATGTGTGTGAGTTAAACATGGCAGTGGTGTTAGTGTCATGCAGATTTGCAAAGGCATATTTGTAATTATGATAAATGTGATACACATGTATGTGCAGCTGTGCGTCTGTACTTCTCTGTGAGTTACTGTGATTTGTCACTGTCATAATGTCTGCCAGGTATGCCATGTGCCAGGTTGCCACCGTACAGCCACATGGAGGATGAGGTCATCATTCCATACCTCCTTGACAGCCATGAGACACTTTTCAGACATATGCCACAGGGGTTGGGAGGGTGGCCTAATGGTTAAGGTGTTTGCCTTACAAACACAAGGTGCAGGGTTTGAGTCTTACAAGGGATAATTGGCTAGGCTTAAAATGGCTCACAAGGGCAGTTAGCTTAGTACTAATCTATGAACCTATGAACCTATGAATGCACAGCACCGGGATGCCCAGTGGGAGGAACTTCGCAAGAGGGTAAATGATGTTGGCGGCCACATTCGCACTTATCAGCAGGTGTGCTGACACTGCACCAACTTAATTAGACAGGCAAAACAGCGTGCAAACGCAATCACCAGGGAACAAGTTGCAACAGGTGGGGGGCCACTCACCCAGCCCCCACTCAGACGTACTGAGGAGCACCTGGCCAACCTGGGGATACCTGCAGAACTCCATCCACAAGCTTCATCTGGTATTGTGGAGGTGGGTGTCTCACAACCACTTTGCCCGGAATTGGCCAGTAGGTCACTACTGCACATATAACACAGGTATATTTAATATAGATACATGTGTTACTGTATAATATTTAACTTAACATCATATGCAAGGCATGTATGTACACAAGCCACATACTATAGTTTGCTACTCTATGCATGCACAGATGTGCATACTGCATAGCATAGTCTATTGTACTGGCTTATGTGCCAGCATGCACATTGCACCCTGTAGCTATCACACAGGTGTGGATGATGATCATACTGCTCTTACACTCCTATTTAGGTACCTCTGGCATTTTGCAGCTGCAGCAGCCTGTTGCTGGTGAGTTTGTTTTACTTATCAGGCTTGATATAGCACAGATTATATTAGATGCATGCTATCTGCCATGTGGCCATTTAACACACACACACACATAATGTATGGTGATCCTGTTAATATATACAGGTCAGACCTGCAATGCATTACAGTGGTTACCCATGTGGAATATCTAAAGACCTTATGAAACACCTACACTAAATCTTACAAACTGTCATTGCCAGATGTGTGGACAGCTGTAAATACAATGGTGGAGGTGTGGTTCACTGTAGGGACATGTACTACTGATCAGCATCACACATGTAGGGAATACAAACAGTACTATACAGAGAACATATGTGTGCACACACTCTATATGTTTTGGAGCTGGATTATGACAAACCGACAGGAGTCACCCTTGTAGAGTATACCCTTGCTATGAATGTCACACAGTATCTTCTGCTATCTGACATGTCCATGACATTTTGTGGGCTGACTGCAACACTGGTTATCTATCCTGCAAAACATGACATCCCACATCCCAAACAGACCACCCTTTGTCTGAATAAGCCTATCCTCAGTGGAGCATATGACATCTATGGGTGTATGTCATATGGGACAACACTGACATATGAAATAGATGCCCATCACAACCATTGGACAAAACATGTTTACACATGGCTGTGGAGGATGGCCAGAGACATGAAGCAGCACACACAGCAAAAGGGATGTACATGTGTGTACACCCTGTTGTACATTGGCTCGACACAATACAACTATGGCCTTTGTGTAATGATTATATTGCAGATGTGACAGACTAAACATCATACAGGGCTGTGCATACCTTGTGTAGGCATGACATCAAAGCACCACAAACATGTCTTGAACATTTTGAGTGTGTCACGACATGAAAGCTTTAACCTATACAGTATCCAAATGCTACATGTGTTGCACAACATACACATACAACCACAGCAGGCCACAGTTACAGTATATTCACCTTGCTGGTGTCAGACATCACTGTCATGGTTGCTTCTCATGTGTGTGAGGTACACAGATGGCATGTGGAACATGGCGTACTGCAAAGTTACTCATGTCTGAGCATAGTTGCCAAGCATCTGCTATATGATTGCAGATGTGCAGGGGTGTCATCTGTATACACTTCAGTAACCTGTGTCACACATTCCACATTAATGTTTAGTGTGTATACACCTCAGTGACATGGGTCACATTCCACATTGGATATGTATTGTATCTGAACACAGTCATGGCTATGAATTGTGTCTGTAACTCACACTGTATAGCAATATGAAGTCACATGATGCCCTGAAATGGCTATGCACATCAGCTCAATCTACAGTATGTCACTGTATATCTGTAGGGTGGACTGAACACACTGCGTCAGCTGAAGGTCCATGCTAATATAACACAGCCCTGCATTGGGGCACCAGTATCTCACGGTATATTTGAAAGGGCACCATTGTGTTAAACATGTATGCATGTCAGTCATCACTTCATCAGAAGACATGTCATATTACATGTGATTGGCAAGGTCATATGCCACACATCATGCCAGTGTACTGTTAACCTGTGCTGGTCTGTGGCACCATTGCAAAGTAGAGACAGCCATGTCAAACATGTGTGTACAGCCACATGCACATTGTCTGTAGACTCAGCTCAGGGGTAAGTGGAATAATGTTGAACAGACAATCATTGTTTATGAGGAGATATGCAACCTAGGGCTCTGGTAAACATAGTATTCACTCAACATACCCTTCTGCTCATGTCCTCCTCACATATAGGGGCAGTGGCCAACACAAAGCATTACTGGCAGATGTGCCCAGGTCAGCGATGGTCTGTTATGATGTGAGATATGATGCACAAAACGTGGCAGTGTGGTGCAATGGTGCATAGTGCATGCATTGTGTTGCAGGTTTCGGGCATAACCTACTAGCACAAATTCTAGAACACAGGGATGTATGCTAACCACTATTATAATTGTGTAAGCTGCATGCCTTCTGCCATAATACATGCATGCTGTTGTATGCAACTCAGTGATGTATGATAACTACCAGTATAATTGTCTAAGCTGAATGCCTTCTGCCACATCACATGCATGTTGCATGCCATTGGGTACCATATCATGTGTCTATCTGTGTGTCTGCCTTTGTGTCTGTCTCTGTGTGCCTGTACTGTGATGTATAACTGGTAATGTACAGTTCTAGTCTACTCCTCACAGGTGTTGATGTAGGTGTGTTGGCCTCCTGTGGTCCACCTGCTGTTAGTGTTCCCACAGACTCGAGCAGTGATGATGAAAGTATGATTGAGGCACAGGCAGGGTTGTCAGGGGCTGAATCTGTGCCATTTGTTGGCATTCCACCTGTATCCCCCTCATCCCCACACACAGTTGTCATGCCTACACATACCCCATCACCAGTGGCCATAGTGGAAGGACAGGTGGTGGGTGGTAGCATGGAACAGGAAAGTGTGGAGACTATGGAAGGTGTGTCTGCACACCATGATCCCAGCCAACTGACTGGTGATGACCCACACAGGCATGTGCCCAGGGCTGCTTGTAGGGGGGCTTCAGACCAACATGCCCCTGCAAGACATAGCACATCAGCTGGTGTCACCAGATGCAAGCTACAGGCTATAATGGAGGGACATTTTGAATGGCACAACAGAGAAGGTCTGAGGCTTCAGAGGGCTGCTGCGCATTCTTTAACTGACAACATCCAGGCAATTGCAAATGCTCACCATCAGCTTGCAGATGTTTTGGATGGATGATTGTGTGACATGGTGGGAGTCCTTGACCATGGCATGTTGATCCTTGAGCGTGGCATGTCTGTGCTAGAACATATGGTGTGAGTAAGGCATCGGGCACATGGACGTAGGCCAGCTACAGCAACTGTTGAAGGTGTCTGTGAACATGCTCGCTCCCATAGTGGCGGTAGCAGCAGCAGTGCAGCTGGTGCTGTGCTGTCCACACCAGGACACAGCAGGCCATGTGCACGTGGCCCTGGATGGTTCCAACAGGAACACAGTTCCAGTGGACATGTGTCATCAGACAGTACCCAGTATGGACCTCTGGCTGGTAGTGGGCATGCAACTCCTGCCAGGCACAGGTCATGTGGCCATGGCCGGACTCCGTGAACTGTACAACCTGCCCTGTACAGCCTGCAGCTGTCAATAATACCCCTGTGTAGGCCGGTCACATGCCAGAATAGTGTGCATACATACACACTCACACCAGAAACAAATGTAGGGCATCTCAACACACACATGCATATCATTCACACATGCCCATTGAGATAAAAGGCCTTAACCCACACACATGATGTCATCCAATGATGCGCCCAGGCCTCTGGCAAACATTATCACCCTGTGCATATGATGATGCCTGTGCCACATCCCTGTCATCTATACCATCGGTGCAGGGACATGGTCATAAGGTCTGATGCACAGGGTGAGCATACTAGGAAGACAATTGTAGATTACCGTTGTTGAGTAGTGTTGACAGGCAGCAGACATTCCATGTACTAGAGTTTTAGAATGCATTTTGTACTGTTGACAGTATGTATCATGTGTAACACCAGTAACTGCATGTTGATCTTGATGTTCTGCCTTCCTCTTGCAGGTGTCATTGCTTGTGCCAAATGTGTGCATACAGACTACAAGGGGGATGTCAGTGCTTTCAGTTAGTGTCCCATATAGAACATTAGATTACTCACAGATCTGTATGACAATACCTGCATGCACTTCATAGCTTCCACACAGTTATAATCTCTCAAGTTTCAAACATGTTTACTGATATAATGGTCCAAGAGCATGATAGCTGTGTAGTAAGCTACTGTGGCCAGAGCCTCACATCCATACTGGGTGTCATCACAGGTATAGTTACCCAGAGTGGGGGGGTATAAGAGTGGTTCAGGTGATGACAAGGGTAAAGGCCAGTTGAAAAGGTGGTTTCTCTTTGGAAAGCAGTTATACCCACTTTCATGACAGGATGCAAACACACATACACACCCACTGATACACAGACACAGAAACACACTTGCCAGTGTTGGGATTAGAACCCCTGCCCATGTACAAATCATTATTATAGTACTACACAGTTACCAGATGCACTACAGAGATTGCACATTTACAGGCTGTCAGAATGGCCTTCTGTGATTGAGAACATCTACAGAGATACTAGACTGCAGTGAGTGTATGTGGGGAGGGGGGTATATCAGTAGACTATGGTAAAACAAGCCTCGCCCCAGGGCTTACACATTTACAGGCAGTTAGAATGCCCTTTTAAGATTGATGAATTCAACAGGGATACTAGATTGCAGTGAATGGATGTGGGGAGGGGGTTTTATCTTTTGATGTATGGTAAAATACAGCCTCACTACAGGGATCAGACAGCCATACACACACACACACACACACACACACACACACACACACACACACACACACACACACACACACACTCTCTCACACACACACACACACACACACACACACACACACACACACACACACACACACACTGTGGCATTCACAAAGATATACATGTAAGTCACACAAATACAGACACTTGACATGTGTGAGATTCACTCCCCTGCCTATGTCTTGCTTTCCACACTTTACTCTGTACAGATGTCTACAACAGTGTACAGGAGAGTAAAAGACATTGGGGATGTATTTCCCACCATACGTGACATATATGCACACACACACACACACACACACACACACACACACACACACACACACACACACACACACTTGCCAGTGCTGGAATCAAACACCTGCCTATCTCATGATAGGTATTACAGAGTTACAGCACTATTGCACGAGCTACACAGCTTACTGACTTTTACCTTTGCCAGCTGTGCTGACATATGCACAATATATGCACAGGGGAGGTGTTTCTGTTACAGGTGTCAAGAGGTTTGCCTTCAGTGTCACCCTTACTGCATTCTACTGTGTGTGTCTTCCCCTTCAGTCAACAACAAATCAACAACACCAGAGCTTAGCAGTTACACAGGTTATTGTAGGAATGGTTTTAACACACCTGTGAGCTGTCTTCAGTAATCATTCATCTGCAAAGTAGCCCCACCACTTAGTATTTATATCCAAACATCTGTCCATACCTAAAGTACAGCTTACTGTACTTTGAGCATATCACCATATACACTAGGCAATGTTGAGGCTGCATTGCAACTGCATGCTGTACTAAGACAACACTCACCTTCAAACATCAGACACTCCACACACATGGAATCTAAACACACATTACTACATGTACACATATGCAGTCTCCATCAGTAAGTGGACTATCAGGTCAAGAGGATACATTCCACACCTTCCCCACACCATGTTTGAAACCTAGCTGAGCATTACACCATATTGGATATTCTATTCATGTACCGGTAGGACACACAACCACCTTCACTGAGTAGCTAAGTGGACATTTACGTCAACAGCACATATCAGCAAGTGACACACACAGCAATATTCCATGTCATGATGCCACAAACTGTCAGTTGACAGGTCCACTGTGTTGCCAGGGCATTGTAATGGTCAACAGTAAGCACATAATTTTTGCCACACACACCTCATGATTACTGAAAGAGTGCCAGCAATGTGCTCTGTTTGAGCTAGGCATTACACTTATTCAAGCATGTGTGAGGTCTGTGGCTTATGAACATCTCACCCCAGCATGTTGTGGCTATTGTGTTAATAAGATGCATGTCCAGACAGCACAGAGCATGCATGGCTTGCAATAGTTGAAATGGGGGATATGTAGGAGCTATGGGTCACACATGGCTGTACATGTAATGGACATATCACCTGTTACTACTCAGGAACATACAGAGCATAGCTGTATTTCCCTGAGTCTGTCAATACAGGTCATGTGTGTAAGGTCTGCGGTAGTCTTATTTGTGTATGTTTGTAGGCATTGCATTTGGTGGACATGTCTAATGACATACATGCCACATGGAGTGTTGTATGATATGATATGTGTCATGGGTGACCAGTAGGGAGGGATTATTGCCTCTGTCAACATAGATATTAAACCTTATGTACTGTTAGCATTCAGTAGCCATGGACCTATCTTCCATGTGCATGTGTGTAATGAATGTAGCCACCTGTATGTACAAAGGACAACAACATCTATGGTATTTACATGTATGGTGTATGAGTGTGGGATGTACATATCAAGGGCAGATGTGTCTAGGTCATATCCAACCATGAGGGTGTTGTTTACTGGTGTATAGCAACAGTCAACTGTGTTACTGCTGACAACATCCAAAGGACCTGGTATGTGTACAACGTAACTGGTTAGAAACAGTGGTATTATTGAATTGCATAACACATTATGCAACTGTGTCAGTACATGGGTACTTTGCACAGTTGATGTAGGGCTAGGTACAGTCCACCAGTCGAATGTTATTTGCTGTTGTACCATACTATTTCATACCACATTTATGGATGTGTGTTGGTAGTCTGAGGACAGGGTGGGAGATGTATATAAGGATACAAGCTAGAATGCAGCTTTTGCCACTGTTACCTGTACCTGACTCATTTGTGATTAATTATGTTGGAGTAGTGGTCTTTATTTGTGAGTAGCCTGCATGTATATGGGGACACCACCACCTAGAGTGGTCCATACCAGTGTTATGGCCCACATGTTTGGATCTGAGTTATATGGTGGTAGTGCTATTGTGCACTACAGAGCCTTCAGCCAGGTGTTCCTTACTGCACAGATGTCAGTATTCCCCATTGTAGGTTCTATATCGAGCAAGTGGATTATGAAAGCCACACATCTAGCACTGGTTAGCATAAACATCCAATGCAATTGTCTTGTAGGTGTCAGGGTGTTACTTCTGTGTTTAGGACATTTGCCTTGGAATGGCACTATATGGGTAAATGCAACCTAGATATTATCCACATTCCCTTGAATGATGGTTGAATGTAATATGTCACAAAGGCTTGTCTTCTTTCACTCATGTCATCCCAGAATGACAGACACTGGACAATGTCATAATTACAGCAGGACATTGGCTCATTGTATTGATGAAGCAGTTGCCACTCATACCATGACGTTACTGCAAGTGGCAGTATTGTGCTTGGTATCACTGCTACATCTAAGGTAACGGACATCAGCAGACATTGTTTAGATGACCAATGTGAGATATACTTAGTGGAAAGTGGAACAGTCCTGCTAATAATGACAACTACTAACACAGGCGGCTGAGGTCATCTTGACACCTGCACCTCAGTACCATTAGACAATGGGGCTCACATATTATGTTTGCACATGCCACTGTTCCAACTATGATGCCACTGTCTACAACCTGATATCAATGTATGCCTTTCAGGGCAGCTATGTGTGTGACACATGCTGTACTTTGCATCCACCTCTGTGTCCCAGTTAACCAATTGTCTGTCACTTCCACACATGCATGATTGTGCATGCTTCACATATATATGGCAGTACTTCATGTACATGTATGCATGTGTATCACACAGCACAGATGCAGATATATAATTTATGGGCCACATACAGGTATCTGTTAGTAAACCTATATGATGTGCATATATACTGAGAGTTAAGATGTGCATAGCTGTAAACCTGTGTGTTTACAATAGGAGTCCATTGCAATGTGTTCTGTACATATCAGTGTATGAACATGTGCACTGTGGCCTTCTGTAGTTAGAATCAGAGTGCATCCAAAACAGCCCTGTGCTACTAAGTATATGAGCATTCACAGTGTCATCTTGTGTAATTGGAGTCAATGCATCCAAGCAAGTCCTGTAATTCTAAGTGTATGAGCATGCCCACTGTAACCCTGTATAGTGATAGTAGTAGTCCATTCCACAGATGGAAATACACCAGTACAGGGCTTGTTGTGCTACAAATACACCTCTCAGGCCTACCTATATCTTACCTGCAGATGATGTGTCTTGTTTGTGCATACAGGTTGTAATGGACTCCTACTTTAAACACACAGGTTTACAGCTATGTATATCTTAACTGTCAGTATCCCTGTTGATGTCCTCAATCTTAGAAGGGCATTCTGACTGCCTGGAAATGTGTAATCTCTCTGGCGTGTCTCGTAATTGCATAGTACTGCAATAGTGCTCTGTAGATAGGCAGGAGTTCTGATCCCACCACTGACAACCATGTGTGTCTGCAAATCCCTGAGTGTGTGTGTATTTGTGTCTGCATCCAGTCATGAGAGTGGGTTTTACTGCTTTCCAAAGAGAAACTACCTTTTGCACTGGCCTTTATCCTTATCATCTGCTAAACCACCCTTTTTCCCCCCTCCCCACTCCAAGTAATCATTCCTGTGATGTCACCCAGCTCAGATGCAGAATCAGATTAACTGTAATTATATGGGTTTTGTGCCACATCCCCCAACTGCTTACCACTCTACTAGTAACCCTTACATAGGCAAGACCTGTAAGCAATATACTGGCAAGTGTTTTTGTGTTTGTGTGTGTGTGTGACTACCCTGTAGCCAGGCATACATATGTGTTATGTCTTTTAACATGCTGCATACCATGGTAGTTATCCATAGTGAGTGGAGTCTACAGAATATTACATAGGTAGGAATAGAAAAGAATAGATAGTCAAGAATGACTACTGTTGGGTGTGTTATTTCCTGTGCCCCTGTCGAACAGTGACACAGAAGTTATCCCCAGGGTGTATATCCTTACCTATCATCCCCTCTCAAACTCCTCAATCCCTGGGGTGTATTTCCTTACCCATAAGTCCCCACCCTAAACTCCACATACACAACAACCATCTCTTTTCTGGTGTACTAATTAAAATTAGAATGTTATAATACAGGAGTTGCCTGTGCTTTGTGTACACTACAATTCCTTCGGAATCCTTCTGTGTCACAAAATGTGTTCAGAGATGTTTATATATATGGCTATACATGTGTCTGTGTGTATATATATATATATATATATATATATATATATATATATATATAGATATATATATATAGATATATAGATAGATATATATGTGTGTGTGTGTGTGTGTGTGTGTCCACATCACAGAAATGCATATATATATATATATATTATGTATTTAAAACAGTTGTACATATGTAGACTTGTCTATGTTGTTTCACAAAGTGCAGTACATTAAAAGGTAGTGTACATATGTACACAAAGTGACTGTCCCATGTGTTTTCAGTACTGCGGGATACCTGTAGTAAACAGTGCATTCTAAAAACCAGGAAACATGTATATAATTCAGATGGTTTAGTGGTAACTCCAGTGAATATGGTGTGCATGGTCCAGGGTTCAAGACCTGCGAGGTCTGTTAATAACTTTGTTTAGGCCAGAATTAGGCTGGTGTAAATATGTTTTCTCGACAGTAAGCAATGGGTAAACACGTTTAAAAGAAATGTAAAACTCACAGCACACTTGCAATGCCCTTCTTTGGTAATCCTGCAGTTGTCATTCATTGTGAAATACACCTTTGGGGAAGAAGTACTTCAGTAATGTCTGTGGCGCATACTATGACTGTGTACTACTGTAGTGTACTAAACTAGTTAGGTAGGGGTTCAAATACCACAGATGACAGATGTGTGTGCGTGACTTATATCCTCTGTAGTGGTGGTTGTAAGTGAGTGACACCTATGGGCAATGTGAAGGGGTTTTGCAGATTTTATATGTTGGCTGTACTTTATGTCACAATGTCAACCACACAGGGATAACAGATGTACATTTGCTGTGCAGCTGGGGTGCAAAGCCATACCCATACATGTGACATCAAGGCCAGCCAATCACAGTTAGCAAACCCGCTATTACCCAGAGCACACACTCAACCCATGTGTCATAAGCACACACATGTCTAGGCAACAGCCAATATGTGGGTAGTACACTGCATATTGGACACTGATAGTAACTATGCAGTGATAGCAGTGGGCTACAGGGGCATGTCACCCTAGCCATCTGTCCAGTATGCACGTACATGCACGCAGTGCACCTCCACCATGTTTCCCAATGGACACCTGCACCACCTATGGTGCCTTCACATGTGACTCACAACGGACATACTATGCCTGATAACATGCTTACAACTGCTTTACAGTGCCTTAATCACTCTGTATCCATTGGCCCTTATTCTGCCTAGCAAAAAAATAAACAACCGTTGGTAGGCTTGAACCAAGAACCATGCACACCATAGCCGAAGTGATTTACCTCTAAACCACCTCAGATATACATAACCCTGCTGTATTCACAAACATATCATCCGGCCCAGTCATTCAACAGTACAGAGAATGTATTCCAACATGTAGATGTATGTGTGTTTGAGAATATATTAATGTCTACACAGATACAAATGTGTATATATATATATATATATATATATATATATATATATATATATATATATATATATATATATATATATATATATATATATATATATATATATATATATATATATATATATATATATCCACATATGTGTGAGCAGATATTTATATCTATATAGGTATATATGGACATACAACTGTAGATAAGGTGGGAACATAGCAGAAACATATATGTCCACATGTACCATGAATGGGGTTGACAGGCACAAACAACATACGTCATGCACAAATAGGTATCCCCCCTCACAGCCAAACATGTCTGCCCTGCAATACACTACCACCTGTTGCAGTTCCCATAACCAGGACCTTACACAACAAGGCCACAAGATGTTGACAGTACCCCATCCCACCTGTATGATGTCAGGCTAGTATCAGTAACATATCATGCAGTACAGTTGGGCTCATAATGTCTCCTATTTTGCAGTCATCTGTTGCCTTTGTTAGCCAGAGTCCTGTACTGTTGGCCTGTACTACAGAGATGAAGATTTCAAACAACAGTGGCCCCAGGACTGAACCCTGAGGTACTCCACCTGTCACTTGTCTGGGGATGGCTTTGGAGATGGTTACACCTACAGTTTGGGTCCTGCCAGTAAGCCATGTGGCACACCATCGAGTGGCATAGGGATGTATGGCCGGATTAGTATGTTAATCTATGTTTACAGACTGGTGTATGGTATTGAAGGGCTTGGCAAGGTCCACATAGGCATTGTGCACTGCCTTACCCTCTTCAACAGCTATGAAGACTGAGTCAAAGCAGACAATCGGTTTCAGGAGGCAAGAGTGGCCCTCCATGAGTCCAATCTATGTGGGGTCCAGTGTTTGAGAGCTGCCAATGTGACAGTAGTTCCAGGGATCCAAGGTGGATCCCCCCTTGGGGAGTGGGATAACTGCAGCTGTGCACCACTCAGGGGGCACCAGGTCTGATGCGAGGTTATGATTACATATGACAGTCTGGTCCCATGGATGATGTATTCTTAGCTGTGGATAGTGCATTTCTGCCTGTGTGGCCATGATTACTGGCCAGTGGAACTCTGTTCATATTGCCATGGACCCTTTTGAGGGTGAAAGGGGGGGTGACTGTGGCACTAAACAAATCAGCCAGGATATTGGCACAATCCATGGGAGCAGTCTGTGTAATGCCATTCTGTCATAGCTCAGAGCATTTCTCAGCATTGCCAGTTAGATTCTGAAAATAACTATAGAATGCTGTGTGGTTGGCTATGGAATCTGTGGTGATTTTAGTTACATAACCAGCTTTGCAGGATTCCATGAGGGATCTCATCATCTTACTGTGGCTGGTAAGGGAGTTGTTTGCATCCTTGGAGTATCCATTTTGCTTCAACAGTATCTACCTTCTGTTGTATACTCTGCAAATGGCAGGAGACTACCAGACTGGCATGCTTATTTGGGAGGTGAGTGTTGTGGTTCCATGTGGGATGTCAGGAATCATGCACAAGTGGATGTGCTCATACAGTACCTTTGTGCAGGATTCATCAGTAGTACTGGTAGCTCCTGTCTCCATGTGTATCACAAACATTGTCACTTCTGCCTTGACTAGCATGAAGTTGGCATTGAAGAGGTCTTTTATGGACAACTATATATACATTCCTTTCACATGTTCACTTTGATTAGCCTATGGTGAGATTACTGTGGTGAAACCTCAGTCTCATGTACTGTTACGATGGCTTAATGGTTAGTTACTGTGACTATGATGTACAGGGTCCTGGGTTCATGACCTGCAAAGGTGGGTTATTTTGGTCCGGTCAGGACAGCAGTTAATGCATACAGACTAATTGTGGCAATTTAGGTTAGTCACACTCAATACAATTCAAATGTCCTACATTGGCAATCCTGCTGATGTCAATCGCTGGGAAGTACACCTTTGGGGAAATGAGTGCTCCAGCAATCTCTGTGGTGCATGCTATAACAGCGTAATGCTGTAGTGTGATATAGAACTCTGGTAGGGGTTCTAGTCTCACACATGGGAGTGGGGGATGCTTTTGTGTCTGTTCCTATGCCTGTGTGGAGAGCACTGCATGTTTGGCTAGTCACACTCACTACAATTTATTGGCCCTACTTTGGCAATCCTGCTGATGTCACCCACCTAGATATACAGCTCTGGGGATGCTATAACCCAGTAATCTCTGTAGTGTGTTCTGTAACTGCATACTGCTGTAGTGTGGTAAAGTAGTTAGTTAGGTGTTCTAATCCCAGACCTGCCAAGTGTGTGTGTGTGTGCGTGTGCGTGTGCGTGTGCGTGTGTGTGTGTGTGTGTGTGTGTGTGTGTGTATGTGTGTGTGCGTGTGTGTGTGTGTGTGTGTGTGTGTGTGTTTATCCGTTTGTCTCTGCCTGAGTAGAGAACAATGCTTTTTAGAGTAGTCACACCCCATACAATTCACATACCTAATGTTGCCAAGTCATTCAGGATTAGGCTGCTGATGTCACCCACCTTGAAATACACATCTGGGAACCTTGTAGCCCAGTAATCTCTATAGCGCATGCTATAGCTGTGTAATGCTGTAGTGTGATGAACTAGTTAGGTAGGAGTTCTATTCTGAGACATGACAGGTGTGTGTGTTTCTCAGTCACATCCTGTGTGAAGATGGCTGTGAGTGTCTCACAGCTGGACTTGCTGAAGAGTGGGTCTTGTACTTTTACTATATGGTGGCCTTATTATATGTAGAAACAAAACCAACTGCTGTAAGTAACCTACACAAAATGTCTCCAACAAACCAAATAACAAAAAATATTAAATAAAATGAGACGCAGAAGGCTGTAAACTCCAGAATAAGGCCTTTACTCAGTTCAATAACACAAGTGCTTTCACAGTTAAGCTTCTTCAGGTGTAAATAAGCACTAATAAAACACACCTTTATATCCAGGAGGTATATCACATGATACAAAGTCATATGACAATAGGCCTATATAACTCAATTATATCATGAACAGCTTATCTAAAACTTTATTAATGCAAAAATATATAAAAAATATATAAAACATGCATAAAAAACTATCATATGAACATATATATGCATAGCTTATATAAAAAAGCATATATTTAAACTAAATGCTCAACGTTTCAAGGGCCTACTCTTTAGTCTTGGTCTCAAAGGAATACATTCATTGAGACCATGACCATCAGTACTCCTAAATCTGGTAATCCAGACAGCTTCCAAGCTCTCAGTTCTATTACTGATGTCACCCTGTCTCAAGCTCTCATAAGTCAGACCTATCACTCTAAAATTAAAAACATGGGAACTGTCTGTATTTTGAACATGTCTAGCAAGTGCATTGGTCTTATTTCCCTTCTTAATATTATAACAATGTTCCCTAATACATTCCTTAAGACATCTGTCTGTCTTGCCAACATAGAATTTGGCACAGACCATACAACAAGCAAGATAAACAACATGTTTACTGTTACATGTAGCTGAAATCCTAAAAATATATTCTCTACCTTGATCAGGGTGAAGAAATGTCATACTACTATCTCTATATAACAACACCAATTGCAGTGTCCACATGGATTAGTGCCACTATTACCACTGTCATGCCTATTCTCTTTAGGATAACACAATCTCCTCTTGAGGGACCTCTCATTTCTAAAACTAATCCTAGGGACATAATCAACAATACTGGCAATCTCATCTGTCATTAAAACCTGCCAGTGTTTCTTAATAATATCAACATATTTATTCACATCTGCAGTATACTTCAAAGAAATTCTTAAGCTAGTCTGAGTGGAAACTCTAATAACATCTCCAGGAGAATCCTTCCTCAAAGAAAAAAAATGGTCTAGCTTGTTGACCTCGCTTGTCTATTGCTCCTGGTATCTGTTTTGTTAAAAACTTATCATTATATCCTCTATCTTTCAAGTGCCTCATTACCCTACCTACTTCACAATTGAAATCCTCGTCTCTAACATTGAGCCTAGAAGCCCTCATTACTTGGTTAGTGACTATGTTCTTAAATATATGAGGTGGATGTGCACTACTGCGATGTAGAAGATGGTTAACATGACACTCCTTCCTATGCCGCTTAGTGTACACTTCCCCACTCAAATCTCTCAACACAGCTACATCTAAAAAATCCATCTTATCATATGACATCCTGTGTGTGAAACACAAATAATCAGTCGTATTATTGACATACACCATAAATTCAGAGAACTGTTCATACCCACCGTCCCACAAAATAAAAACATCATCAACAAATCTATGATAGAACAAAATGTGTTCCCTGAATAGACCTTTAAAAATATAATTCTCTTCCCACACAACCATTACTGCATTGGCGTAGCTATTGGCACATGAAGTGCCCATAGCTACACCATTGCATTGTCTAAACACATAACTACCAAATAAAAATAAATTGTGTTCCAACACTATCTCTAATAGTTGCAACAATAAAGTAACAACTTTGGCAGAGTACTTCGTATGGCATTCCAAAAACTGTTGTGTAGCTGTAATCCCAGTTGCATTGGGTATCATAGTAAATAAAGACACTACATCCAAGGTGACAAATTTAGCATCACAACCAGTACAAAAAGAACCCATACAGCTCTCTTAAAACATGCTCAGTATCTCTAAGTACATGTTGTATGTCATTTAGAGCAGGTCTAAGATGTTTCTCTACAAAAATGGAGATAGGTTCTGTGCACCAGCCCCTACTAGAAACTATCGGTCTCATAGGGGGATCTTGGACTGACTTATGAACCTTAGGTAGGCCCTGTAATATTGGTATAATCGGCTTCGCAACCACAAAATAATCAAACAGTTTCTTATCAATTAACTGTTGATCAAATTTTTCACATTAGTATAAACATTAGATATATACACTGAAACCTGCATTATAGTTAATGCCTCATAAAAAGAGTTATCCCCCAAGCTTTCAAACATCTTGGTCTCATACCAGCTCTTATCAAGTACCACAATGAGACCACCCTTATCTGCTGGTCTGAAAACAAGGCGACTATCAGTCTCAAGTTCCCTCAAGGCAAGAGCTTCCTGCCTAGATAAATTAAAACATTTGTTGCCCATAGAATCTAAATTAGAAGTTACACATGTATCATAAATGTCACGTATACAAAGCTTCTCAAAGGCATTTATCAATGAATTGCTGTTAGGAATAAATGAACTTGGTTTCACAAAAACATTATGAGCATTTTCTACATTACTATCAGTGTCTCTATACATCAATTTTAGAGTCAAATTCCTGGTGAAAGTCTAGATGTCCAAAATGACATCCACATAACAAGAGCAACTAGTAGGGATAAAAGAAAGGCCCTTACTTAACACTGATAAATGATTTTTATTCAGTGTAACACTAGATAAATTCAGAATTAATCCCTCTTGGCATTGGAAAATGCCCTTTTTATACTTATCTGATTGCCTGTGGAATTGTCCCATTTCCTCTTGCCTCATACACGACTCCTTCCTCTCGACTGGTCTCTGTTCAACCTGAATGAATTCTCTTTCATCGGTAAAGGGAATTCGATGTTGTAACGCTGGAAAAAATCATTGGAACTAGTAGTTGATTTTAAAGAATCAAGTCTCCATTGATGCACTTGCACTACAGTGGTGATAATCTTCCTCTTTGCTCCTAAATCCACAGGACACACCGTCGGAGCTGTAGTATCATGTATTACTTCCACCTCTCTCAACTGTTCTAGACGTGAAGTCCTAGACGCTTCTGCTCTCTCAGTCGCATTCACAGCAACTTCCGTCGTGGATGTAGCGCTCAACGAATTTGTTCCCTCTCGATCACGCTCCTCTCTCAGCCAAGTAAAGATGATCCCAGTTCTAAAATCCATCCTATCTCTGACAATTTTACCAACCTTCATTTTCTGTAGCTTACTCTCATATAAAGCGAGAGAGTTCAAGATATCTTCTATATATGAGTCTAGTATATCCGTAGAATAGTCTTTAGGTAAATCAATGTACATTTTGTTAATAGAAGTAACCAGGGCACCCATCTCCCTCTCTGCTGCTGAAATTAAGAGATGCAAGTAACAAAAACTAGTCTGTAGATTTGTCTTCTGCCATTCCATTAACAAAATATTGTCCCCATTATGAAAAGAGGGCATTTTCAATGCACGTAGCCCACGAGGTATTATCTGTTCAGCAAGACATACCTCAAGATGAAATTTCTGGAACTGACTTCTCTTTAACTTGTAAAGTTCCTTCTCCAGACTGAAAAGTTGAGTTTTAAGGGCTATGACATCAAAATTCTCACTTCTCTTCTCCACAGCTGTTTCTTTACAATTAACTAATGGATTGTTGATCTCCTTAATACTGGATAAATAATGTTGTAGCTTAATATTACGAGAGTTAGATACAGTAGCAGGAACAGATGAATCTAGTTCAGTAATTTCCTCAGCCATCTGAGTGGGGTTACAAGCAGAAATAAGAATAAAAAATGTAGAAACAAAACCAACTGCAGTAAGTAACCCACACAAAACGTCTCCAACAAACCAAATAACAAGAGGAGATTGTGTTATCTTAAAGAGAATAGACATGACAGTGGTAATAGTGGCACTAATCCATGTGGACACTGCAATTGGTGTTGTTATATAGATAGTAGTATGACATTTCTTCACCCTGATCAAGGTAGAGAATATATTTTTAGGATTTCAGCCACATGTAACAGTAAACATGTTGTTTATCTTGCTTGTTGTATGGTCTGTGCCAAATTCTATGTTGGCAGGACAGACAGATGTCTTAAGGAACGTATTAGGGAACATTGTGATAATATTAAGAAGGGAAATAAGACCAATGCACTTGCTAGACATGTTCTCAATACAGACAGTTCCTATGTTTTTAATTTTAGAGTGATAGGTCTGACTTATGAGAGCTTGAGACAGGGTGACATCAGTAATAGAACTGAGAGCTTGGAAGCTGTCTGGATTACCAGACTTAGGAGTACTGATGGTCATGGTCTCAATGCATGTATTCCTTTGAGACCAAGACTAAAGAGTAGGCCCTTGAAACGTTGAGCATTTAGTTTAAATATATACTTTTTTATATAAGCTATGCATATATATGTTCATATGATAGTTTTTTATGCATGTTTTATATATTTTTTATATATTTTTGTATTAATAAAGTTTTAGATAAGCTGTTCATGATATAATTGAGTTATATAGGCCTATTGTCATATGACTTTGTATCATGTGATATACCTCCTGGATATAAAGGTGTGTTTTATTAGTGCTTATTTACACCTGAAGAAGCTTAACTGTGAAAGCGCTTGTGTTTTTGCACTGAGTAAAGGCCTTATTCTGGAGTTTACAGCCTTCTGCATCTCATTTTATTTAATATTTTTTGCCTTATTATATGTCATAATGTCTACCTGACGAGGATTACAGATTTCAATCAGCCAAGAGACTAGGTTGGCAAGCCATAACCCTACATCTGATAAAAGGCCTGGTGAAAAAAGTAAGCAACCCTAAAATTACCTGGAATACAGTCTGAACCCATGTCTCATACAGAAACACACTTGCCTAGACAACTGCCGCTACATTCCTAGTACCCTGCATATTGTTGATAGATAGTAATCATGTTGTGATTGCAGTGGGCTGCAGAGGGCATGGCACCCTGTCCACCGGTACAGTAGGTACATAATTGTGGGCAATGCACCATTACTATGTTCCCCACTGGATACCTGCAACATATGTGGTGCCATCAAATTTGATCCACAAAGGACATACAATGCCTTACACACATGCCCTGTATGGACAGATGCCACTGACACCAGGGAATACCTGCATCATGCTATCAATGCAGGTGGCACTGATCACCAGCACATTTGTAGAAAACATGGGCAGGTATGGACCTCCCCTACACCTTTCCTGCACATCCCTAGCTATCTTGCCTACTGTCTTTCCCTCTTTGTGCCCTTTTTCACCACCTTTCTGCAATAAGCATGTCTACACCAGTTTGTGCGGGGGTAAGTGGGGGTAAGCACTTTTAAGCAGCAGTAGGCAGGTTTCAGCCTGTTTGCACTGGGGTAGCACTGCCTACACAGGTTAAGTAATCTAGAAGCTAACTGAGTGTGAGAAACTGTAACCGGCTGTTAGCACTGCATCCTGACCTGCAAACACACTAACTAGTAATTACATATGCTTACTACTGCTTATTTATGTTTATACCTGCTTACTAGTGCCTTATTCATTATGACACTTGACACTTCACTCCAGTTCACTTTCAATTGTTATTATGCAGGTTATACAGCAGACGGATGTCAAAATATGTTCATATACACATTTCCAATGGAAAATGGTATGTGCTGCAGTGGGATTTGAACTGGGAATGTCTGTTCGTTAGGCGGATGCTCTAACCACTACACTATTGTTGTGCTGCTTCATTTGCATATATACCCATATACCCATGGATCCTAGTTCCCCAAACACCCACCCCAACACTTCACTGACGCAGCAGTCATCCATTCTCCAGTTGGATACATGGTGTATCCACACCACTACACATTGGCCACTCCCTACTCCTGTAGACCCATCCCATGGGTTGACTCACTCCACGTATCCTCAGACATCCCAACCTTTTAGTCCACAGACATTGGTGAAATGAGTGACCAATAGGACACTATTCCCAATTTTTGGGTTGTCCCACCTGGGACACACGTCTTTATTTCAAGATTAGACTCTATACTTCATTACTTCATTACTCCCATTAACAAGACACTACAATAAATTAATAAATATGACTATGTGATAATGCACACGTTACACGTGAAAACTAATAATGTACGAGTTTGGCGAAATTATATTACAAATAAGACTGGTTTAATGATTGCAGTTGACGTAGCTGGCAAATTACAGGAATGATTCCACTATTTCATAGTGAGAAAGTCCTCACATTTTATTTTTTTGAGAACAGCACTGACGTCAAACAAATGCATTTTTGCAGATTCATCCCTTCCCTCTATCTTACCATAACTCTAATACTATAGTACTGCAATATACAATGGAAACAAAACAACAACTTATTTCACCTTGGAATTGTATATCCCAGCAAAATCATGCCAAATGTCACAAATAAATGAGAATATATATATATATATATATATATATATATATATATATATATATATATATATATATATATATATATATATATCTATATATATATAGATGACAAGCATTTCATGACAGTCTAAGTAAGGCCTGCACTGTTACAAAGGCCATGCATTTTGTATGTTATTGAGTCTTGAGTAGGGATATATAAACCACAGTGCAAAGAAGAGGATCACCGTCTTTTCTGTAATGCACTATACATGTAATAACTGGTATACATACCACAGTAATAGGAACAGACAAGCAAGAACTGAGGGTAGTGCTACTCAATGCTAGAAGTCTAAATCTCAAAATGCAGTCACTCGAGGCACTCCTTAAAATGGAGAACATCGATATCTGCGCAGTGACTGAGACCTGGTTCAAGGCTCCAGAGAGCACCCGTGCATTACCAGGCTATAACTCGTACCACACTTTTCAACCACGTAACCTGGACTGAAACACCAAAGGCAGAGGTGTGTCTATATTCATTAAGGATATCCACACCTGCAGGCTAGTTGCTCAGTATAATGCATCCGAGGTTATCCAAGTGCAACTAACTCTGGGCAAAACTGCAATCCAAATTGTAGCTTGCTACAGATGCCCACCATGCCCCAGGATTCCCACTCCTCTTTTCTTGATGTACTACAAAATATTAGGGTTCAACCAAGCACCCTAATAATGGGCGATTTCAACTACCCCACCATTAACTGGGAAAACTACTTGTGTACCAACTCCTTAGCTCAACGCTTTCAGGAATTCATAAATGCCCTGGATCAACTTATCCACACCCCCACCAGGGGCAATAATATCCTAGACCTAGTCATTACCAACATGAGTGACCAGTGTTCCACACCTGAAGTCAATTCCTCATTGGTCCGATCCGACCATAAGCTAATCACCCTTGATATCCACATCCCGCCCCCACCCCCCATTAAGGAAACTATGGTAAAAAATTTCTCCAAAGCCAACTTCATGCTTCTTAAGACAAAAGTGGTGAACTTCATGACACCCATGCAGATGGACAATGCAGTTACAACTGCAGAATCCTACACAAATGCACTCTATAAGCACTTACATGAATGCATGGATCGTGCTATCCCAAACAGAAACAAGATGCTATCCTCCAAAAAAAGGAAGCCAATCTGATGGTCCCCTGCCATAAACAAACTCTACAACAGAAGGAAGAAACTGTTGCAAAACAGAGTAAGATCCCATGAGTGTGGGAGCTCCCTGGTCAGCCTCAGTAAGAAGCTGAGATCCCGTATAAGATCTTCCAAAGCTATCTACGAAAACAAAACCACCACTAATTTTAAGGACAACCACAAAGCATTCTATAGCTATGTCAAGAATCTCGATGGCAACACCCAGATCTGCTCTGAATTACAGCACACTGGCACGAAAATTACAGAACCAACTAATATTTCCAACATCCTGGCAGATAGGTTCAGTGCTAACTTTACACCTCCTCACCCCCAAAAGGACCAATATCTATACAGGAAGAATGCAGAGTCTCTGTAATCACAACTAACACAGGTAAAAGCTGCACTCTCTAAAGCCAAAAACACAGCATCCATAGGACTGGACAACATCCCAGGTTGCGTTTTACATGAATTTCAGAACGAACTGGCTCCCCACTTAAGCACCATGTTCAATAATAGCCTTGCATCAGGCTTTGTGACACTGAATGGCACATGGCAACAGTTATACCACTCCACAAAGGGGGAGCCACCACTGATCCCAGGAACTATCAACCTATTAGCCTGATGAGCCTGGTCTGCAAGGCCATGAAATGTATCATCATGGAACTCATAAACAAAGACATTGCTAACCTCCAAACTCTGGATCCCACCCAGTTCTGGTTTGTGAAAGGCAGATCATGCCTCCTGAACCTGATCGACTTCTTTGAGGCAGTCACCAAACTGTAGATGAGGGTAAGGTGATTCACACAGCCTGTCTTGACCTTGCCAAGGCTTTCAACACCATCCCACATTCTGCAATTATAGCTAAACTCACTAAACCAGGTATAAATCCCTATGTCACAAGATGGGTTGCCAATTGGCTCACTGACAGAACCCACACTGTAAAAGTTGCAGACTCCAAATCTGACCTCAAACCAGTGACAAGTGGAGTACAGCAGGGTTTAGTCCTGGGACCTCTCCTGTTTGATATCTACTTCTCTGAAGTACAGGCTAACACAGAAGGGCTCTGGCTAATGAAGTTCACAGATGACTGCAAACTAGGAGCCATAGTCAAGTCCCCAAATGATGTGGACATCCTACAGAAGGGCCTCGCTAAGACAGATGCCTGGTGTCAGAGCCATGGCCACAAGCTCACTGCCAAAAAGTGCAGTGTCATCCCATTTGGTAAAAACTCTGTACCCATGAACTACCACATAGACAGCAATCTACTTAACACCGAATGTGTGATAAGAGACCTTGGGACCCAGGTGGACAGTAGTCTCTCCTTGATAGTCACATCGCCACAGTAGTCAGGAAGTCATTCTACATGGCACACCTCATCATAAAAGGGTTCTCATCCAGGAAAAAAGGGGTCATTGTTCCCCTCTACTCAACACTCATTAGACTCATTATAGAGTACAATGCCCCTTTTGGAATGTACCTCACAAGACATCTGTAGTAGCTGGAAAGGCCACAGAAGTACCTTACAAAGAGGATTACTGGCTTCAAACAAATGCCCTACACTGACCGTCTCAAAAAACTCCAGCTTTATTCTGTAGCATATCGCCTACTCCGAGGTGATCTCTGCCTAACATATAAAGCTATGTCAAACCCAGACCTGTTGGACATACTACACCAAAAGAAATCCCAATCCCTCCGAGCTACACACTCTAGGGACCTAAACCTTGTCACCACAATAAACAGGACATGCTGGAGGGATAGATTCCTGTCCCAGAGACTTCCCATACTTTGTAACAGTCTACCCATCTATGTCAAGTAAAGTTCTTCATTAGCACTCTTCAAGAAAAATCTTAATGAGTGGATGGGAAATAGGAAATACACCCCAGGGATCACTTCTGTGTGTCTGCCCGACAGTGGCACAGGAAAATAACTTTCTTGGGTGGCATAAGCCAGGGAACCTTGTTAGCTAGGCTTGTGTAGGCCCTTGGGCCATAGCCTAGTACCTACCTATGAACATAAATGTTTATTTATTTAACATCTGTTAACCATGTATGCAGACTATTCCAATGAGTCAGGACTCCATGACTTGAGCCTTAGAGGCCAAACAATACAACTAAACATACACAAGAATCATACCTCTCAACCTCTTAATGTAAGAAGTCTAGCCAAAGCCAAATATAATTGGGGGGGGCAAAGATTGGGACATACTGGGATCAAAACAGTGTAAGAAACTTCTCTGTGTGGAAGATTTTCAGTCTATATATTTCTAGTTAATCACTGTATATTGATCAGATCAGACAATAGTAGTAGAAGTAGCGAACTTAAACTTGTCTTAAGTCAAAACAAAACAAAAAATAATAATAGAAAATATATAATTGTACAGCATTACTAAATATTCAAAAGTAACATACTGGGATCAATTCAATAGCTCTGCTTGACAGAGGCTCAGTAAATCGATCAATGGGGAGGGTATACGCCGACACACCTTGGCTAGGCTTATACATGCCCTTGGGTGGATAGCCTAGTACCTAGCTAAGAACCTATTACATTTATGGTTATGCACAACCTATTATTCTCGCTACTGTTGAGGTTTGTAGGGACATTTTCATGTTATTTATGTTTGCAAAAGGAATGAATGTGGTACAGGGAATGTACTTCTACATATAGATGACTGACCTCAGCTTCCATCTCTCTTTTCAGCTCTTCCTCACTACTCTTCCTCATGTCCCTATCACTACCATTACCCCTCCTCTGTAGTTCACCTACCATCCACTTGGATATTACTTTTCCCATAAATTTACTTCTCTTTATCTAAATCACCCAGCTGATGAAATCTGCTTCTTAAAACTAGTGCCCTGACACAAAATGTTTATCAAAATTGTTAATACTGTAAATAGTTGAATAGAGGCTTGTGTGAGTTACTGCTTTATTTCTTCTTTAATTACTCTTGCTAAGATTTTGAAATAGAAATCCTTACTCTATGTTTAGTTTTGATATATTACTTTTGCACTGTTACTATGCTACTTGGGAATAGTTCTTTACATGCTTATAATTTCTATCTTATTGTGCTATTTTTGATTATTTTTATCATTATTATTTACTAGTATATAGTGGAGCTTTTCTCCTCGGGCCTCTGCTGAAAATGGACATGTATCCAGCCAGACTAGCCTGGTCAACAAATGTAAAATAAAAAATAAAAAAATAAAATAGATGTATATATGTGTGTATGCATATATACTTATAACGAACTCGCTGACTTCCACAAGGCGGTCCAATTAGAACAAGGCCATCCAACCCTGACATGCCTGGATCCATAATTTCATACCCATGGTTCCTTCACCCCACCCAAGCTCAACATACATGCAAACCATCCATTCCCCAGTTGCTATCACAGCCATAACACACCTCCACACATTGCCCTCTGCCTAGCGTTAGGGACCCTACACGTATGTTGTCTCAACCCATGTATCATCAGGCTCTCCTACCATTTAGTCCTTGAACATACCTGCCCTTGCTTGTGTAATGGTCGGAAGTCCAAACAACCTAGCAATCTTTGGGTAGTCCCACCAGCAGATCAACAGTGTTACTCCCACTGGTAGTATCCTGCCTGTAGTTTGAGTAGCAGTGATTTGCTCACCCCTGCCCAACTTGATATGACATAACATGACAGCACTACATAATACAGGAGTTGCTGTTGTTTTCCTTCTCATTCGTTTTGTATGCTTTATTGTTACGACGTTCATTCTTCATAGATATATATATATGTGTGTGTGTGTGTGTGTGTGTGTGTGTGTGTGTGTGTGTGTGTGTGTGTGTGTGTATTATATCTGTACATACACATGCACATACATCTACATAATTATATACATTTCCTATGCTGTTGCATGACTGTGCTGGATGATATGTTTGTGATAACATCAGATTTACGTATATCTGCCATGGCTTAGTGGTAAATTACACTGGCTATGGTGTGCAGTGTCCTGGGTTTGACCGTTGCAGAGGGTATTTATTTTGTTGCTGGGCAGAACACGGGCCATTGGATACAGAGTGATTAAAGCACTTTTAAGCAGGTGTGTATGGGTTTGCGTGACGGTAAGCAGTGCTAACTTCCGATTACAGTTTCTTAAATTCAGTTAGCTTCTACTATGCTTAATGTGTGTAGGCACTGCTTACACCCACTCAAATGCACTTAAACATGCTTACTAGTACTTATATATGTTTACTACTGCTTATTTGTGCTTACACCTGCTTACTAGTGCCTTATTTATTATGACACTTCCACTTTAATTAAATGAAATTAGTTAAACATTTAATGCAGTACTCCAGTTCATATTTACATGTTATTATGTAGGTTATACAGCAAAAAGATGTAAAAATATGTTCATATACACATTTCACATGGAAAATGATATGTGCTGCAGTGGGACTCGAACTATGAATGCCTGTTCTTTAGGCAGATGTCCTAACCACTACACTATTGACATTAATGCTGATTCTGCATTTTTTTTCCTATTTGGATGATTTTGACGTGTAAGCTATACTAAGCAAAGGGCAGCGACACGTAAACACGCTGCGATTTGCTTACACTTTCAATAACGAAGCAATACAAATGTAAAATAGGGACACAGGGAATTTAAATGTAATAGTTCTAGGGACAGGGGCTCAACATTCCACTACGTGCTTGTGTGTTTACTACTTTGATTTTATTTCATTGTTCGTGGACACTCTTGTATGCTTTGCATACATTTCAGTATCCATGGACACTGAATTAATTGCTTACTATTAGAGGTGGGCTCTAATAGTAAGCATTGTAGGTTGTGCAACTGTGGGGGCATGTTTAAGCCTCTGTGCCACACTTAAACACGCCCCCCCTGCACTCGCACACATTTCCTGTGCACACAGAGGGTGCAGCAGCATGCCCTCATAAATATTCATACGGTGCTGCTGCACCATCTTTAAGGAGGATGCTTGATGCAAGGCTAAAACTATCCTTGCGCCGAGCTTCATGAATCCCTGCGTTTGTCTAATTTGGTCTAATTATTTAAAATGTAGATGTTTTGTAGTATTTTTGAAGATTGTAAAATTATTGTTCTTGAAATGCTTTTGTGATACTTTGGAGCTTTTCTCCCAGGGCCTCTCCTGAAAATGGGTAAATACCAAGTCAGACTTTCCCTGTAATCAAATGTCAATAAATAAATAAATAAATAAAAATCACTGTCCACTGCTAGTAAATGAATAAGATCTCTCTCTTGCTCTGACTCTCCCATATGATCAAACAATTAAGAAACAATAAATAAAATGGCTTTCAATTGGCCATTGAGTGAATAAGCCTTCCAGAGGACATTTACTGCCAATGAAATCAGCTGTGCAGCTATACTGGAAATGAAACAAAATCTAAGGTATTTGAAACCAAATTAGTAACATATCTGGTAGAGGAATATAAACATTACTGCTAGTGTAACAAAAACAGATATATTTTTCTATGGTGTTTTACTCTCACTTATTCATTTGATTTCTTATTGTATCTGTTGTGCTTGTAACCAATCGAAGTTAATCAATAGTTCATACAAAAATATGGGCAGGATTTATTATAGGATGTACACCTGTAGATGCGGTGGTGGTGCTGCGGTAGCATTGTCGCCTCACAGTAAGACATTGTCCTGTTTGATTCTCAGCTAGAGCGTCTTCTGTGTGGAGACATGCGTGAATGGGCGTACATTCGTTGAAGGTTGTGCATCAGGGCCGGCAACTCGGCACGTAAAAATCTACTGCCAATCATTAGCGGATGAGAGTTCCACTGTGGTGACCCCTAACCAGGAAAAGCCGAATGCAACAACAACAACAACAACACCTGTATATTTATTGCACATGTTTTGAATTTTCCAAAATAAATATGTATCATACGATAAGTTATTATAGTAACTGGTCCTGTTATTTCTGCATTATGCCAGTTCTGCAGCTGAAAAGTGTCAGGGCCAGCCCATTTATTTGGTTAACTGTCAAACAAATAGATAACCAGCTCATTTACCTTCTTAACAGTAAAACACATGCGCGCGCACACACACACACACACACACACACATATATATATATATATATATATATATATATATATATATATGGATCTACTTCACTTGACTTAAAACACATTTGACTGACACCCATTTGACTGACACCCAGTTGACCTAAATTTCATTTGACTGGCAACTCATTTGACTGACTCATATTTCACCGACAGATTATAATGTTGAATATTAACATACTAAATCTTAAACCATAGACAAGCACACTTAGAACACCAATAAATAACCCTTTCCAGAACTTAAAAACTACTTACTTACCCTCTTAACAGAAATGGGACAATGTACAACCAAACTAGGTGGGGGACTACACACCCCACACCCCCCAATTATATATACTAACTCCAGGATCGCACTACAGTGGGGTAAAGGGTATATAACTTTATAACTTTAACTTGCTTTACAGTACTCTACACACTGCCATTACACCTGGGAATGAAAAAAACATTCGCCAAATTACTTTAGATACTTCCTATAAAAATGTAAAGAGACAAACCCACATTTAGAAACACTACAACACTACATTCTTCATGACTATTGGAATTCTAACAGTTAGCACTGTAAGTTACAGTAATTCTTTTTATCACAAGCAAGTCACAGGTGAAGGAAAACCCACAATAAGTCTATGTCTTAAATGTTGGTCAAATGGGAGTCAGTCAAATGAGTTGTCAGTCAAGTGAAATTTAGGTCAATTGGGTGCCGGTCGGATGGGTGTCGGTCAAATGAGTTTTAGGTCAAGTGAAGTAGACCCATATATATATATATATATATATATATATATATATATATATATATATATATATATATATATATATACGGTTCTACCTGACTTCGACAGCGCGCAAGACCGACATCGGAATCCGGAGCTCCAGAAGATCGAAAGTGAAGAAGACCGACGCGAATCGCGAGTGGCAGAACATCGACAATGCAGAAGACCGACACGACGGATGACAACACCAACGCCGAGGATGCCGACATGGGGAAAGGCTGTGTGAGTATGCGGTAGTGACGGACGTTAGGGTGCGAGGCAGGTAAGTGTGGAGATTGACGGTCTGTGGGGATAGGGGTGGGTTAAGTGAGTTAGGGTTAGGGAGCGATAGGGGTGGGTTAAGTGAGTTAGGGTTAGGGAGCGATAGGGGTGGGTTAAGTGAGTTAGGGTTAGGGAGCGATAGGGGTGGGTTAAGTGAGTTAGGGTTAGGGAGGGATAGGGGCGGTTTAAGTGAGTTAGGGTTAGGGAGCGGGTAGGTAAGTGTGCGATAGTGACGGACCTTAGGGTTAGGGTAAGGTTTAGTGTGGGCTTGTAAGGATTTTGGTGTGCTTGTGTTGTGTGTGTGGTTTGTGGAATGGGGATGTGTTTTGTTTTTAATTGTTATTGTGGTGTGTGCAGTGTATGGGGTTTCGTGTTTGTGTACCGTCGGTTATTTCGTTGTCGGTTATGTGTGGTTTCGTGTTTATGGACTGTCGAATATGTGGTGTCGGTGATGTGGTTGTCGGTGTTGTGTGGTTTCGACTATGTCAGGTAGAACCATATATACACATATTACTTGACTATTGATACTTGTCTTGTCACAGTAAAGTGTGAAAAAGACAAACATAGTTATCTAGACAAAGGAATGCATTCTATCTGTCAGACTCAGATAATAATGCCTGCTGTATATGAAATAAAAAGGCTTTATTTGGAAGTGCCAGTATGGCGTGAAATGATTGCAGCAGTCATAGCAAAAGGCAAAAATACTACATTATAAAAGTCTACTAGATTATTGTTACCATATGGTATATCATCTTTATTATTATCAACACATGGCTATCTATATAACAAAAATGACAATATCAGACTTTGCTGCTTGAAAACAGTCCAAACATTAAATATGTACTTCCATTTATAGGTTCAGACCATGATAATAAATATATATAATTATAATTTTATAAATGCGTTGTATTATTAGAGATGTACTTACTAAACAAGGAGACAGAAAAATTATTACAAAAAACTGACTAAATTTAAACAAAGAAAGCTAGAAACACTGCAAAATCATGAAGCATGTAGAGTTAACTTCCAAGTCAAAGAAGATAATGAACCTTGAATAGCGTTATTCTTGCTGGGGCAAAAAGACAGGATGTGAGAAAGGGCTTAAATTGGAACTGTTTTTATTCATGTTGGTAAAAATAATGTCATCTCCAAGGACTCTCTAAATGGTAGCAGGGACAGTTGTTAGGACGTTTTTCACAAATCGCATAATAAAAAGGAGTCAGGTCAGTGTGAATAAAAAGATTCTTTGGGTAAACACCTACATGAAAAAATGACCTATTTTAAAAAATGGAAATATGTGGAGCATCCAAGTCTAACTTTGGGGTTTACATGTGTTTACTCAGGATGCTGTGCACTTGTTAGGGGAAGGGAATAGAATTTTATAGCAGATATGTTGCAATATCTGACAAACACTAGACAGGATTTTTGCCAGATCAGAAATTAACAGGTCACATATAGCAGCATTTGATACATCTCTGATGGTTGTTAATGACAGGAGCTTTCGTAATATCATTTTTTATTGGAAAATGTATTACTTTCCCACAAGGATGAGGCTATTATTGTTTGTGAAACATGGTTAAAGAACAATGACTGGAAGCCATTTTTATCAGTGTATAAATGCTTTTTGCTGTGACAGACATTCTAACTAAAAAAAATGGTGGAGGTGTTATGATGGGGATTAAAGATTGTTATGAGACCTGTGATTATGAAATGTTCAATGATAACAGCAATTTGTGTAACTGAGACAATAAGGAAAACCCTGGAACATATAACAATTGTTGGAGTGTACAGACAATACCTCTCAACTGTCTAGATTTTTGCAGAATGTCCAGATTTTTGCCTTATATTTTTGGTCCATTCCACATAAACTTTTTGCTTTTCTGTCAAATCATCAAGGATTGAAATCAGAAAATAGAGACATTTGAGTTTCAAACTTTATACACTTCAGAAAATGAATGCTAATGCAAAATTTGTTATTATATCAACTGTAAAATAAAGTAATATATGAAATCCAACCAACATGGCAGAATAAAATACAAAATTTTATGAAATTTTAATAAAACTGGCAAGCATTTTCATGGAACAATCTGCTTCATCAGACCATAAAACCAAAATAAAAACCAACATATTTAAATAACAAAATCAGTTAACATTGCACCAATGAAATTTAAATTGAAGCAATTAATACAATTAATAAAACACTGCACAAGCCTTAAAGGCCAGCTTTAAAGGCATATTCTCATTCCGTCCTGGGGTCCTATGAGCCTGTAAAGCTATTATCCATTTAAGCTCATCCATTTCCAGTTCATTAGCAGCATCACCCATACAGATATTATCATACATTATTTTTAATATTAAAGAACACGTGCATTAAAAGTATTACATCTACGTATATCACCAATATGTTCAAAAATTCATTCCTTAAAAAGACATGTCATTTTGCCAACATAAAAACTAGAACTTTTTTTTACAGATAGCAAGATATACCAAGTTACTACACACACAATCTGCATAAAACCTAGGGACAAATTCTTTACTAGTCACAGAGTGAACAAAAGACTTATTTGTAGAAATGAAGTTACAAGCTTTACATCGGTAACAGGGATATGTACCTAATCTATCAGATATAATCCTAATACTCCTAGACCTGGTCATTACCAACATGGGCAACCGGTGTTCCACACCAGAGGTCAATTCCTCATTGGACAGATCTGACCATAAGCTAATTACCCTAGACATACACATCCCGTCCCCACCCCCACCCCCATTAGGGAAACCACCGTAAGAAATTTCTCCAAAGCCAGCTTCACGCTTCTCAAGACAGAAGTGGCAAACTTCATGACACCCATGCAGATGGACAATAGAGGTACAACTGTTGAATCCTACACACAAATGTACTTTATAAGCACTTACATGAGTGCATGGATCATGCTATCCCTAACAGAACAAAGATGCTATCCTCCAAAAAAAGGAAGCCAATCTGGTGGTCCCCTGCCATAAACAAACTCTACAACAGAAGAAAAAAACTGTTGCAAAAAATAGTAAAATCCCATGATTGGAGGAACTCACTGGTTAGCCTCAGTAAGAAGCTGAGATCCCTCATAAAATCCTCCAAAGCTAGTTACGAAAATAAAATTGCCACTGATTCTAAAGACAGCCACAAAGCATTCTATAGCTATGTCAAGAATCTCAATGGCAACACTCAGATCTGCTCTGAGTTACAGCACAATAGCACTAAATATGCAGAACCAACTGATATTGCCAACATCCTGGCAGATAGGTTCAGTGCTAACTTTACCCCCCTCCCACCCCCTAAAGGGCCCATCTCTATACCAGAAGAATGCAAAGTTCCTGTAATTACGGCTGCACAGGTAAAAAACACACTCTCCAAAGCCAAGAACACAGCATCCATGGGACCTGACAACATCCCAGGCTGTGTTCTACATGCACTACAGAATGAACTGGCACCCCACCTAAGTACCATGTTCAGTCATAGCCCCACCTCAGGCTTTGTGCCCACTGAATGGCACACAGCGACGGTTATCCCACTCCACAAAGGGGGAGCCACCACGTACCCCAGAAACTACTGCCCCAATAGCCTGACGAGCCTGGTCTGCAAGGCCATGGAACATATCATCATGGAACTTATAAACAAAGACATTGGTAATCTCCTAACTCTGGACCCCACCCAGTTCGGGTTTGTAAAAGGCAGATGTCTCCTAAACCTGATAGACTTCTTTGAAGCAGTCACCAAAGCTGTAAACGAGGGTAAGGTGGTTCACACAGCCTATCTAGATCTCGCCAAGTCTTTCAACATCATCTCCCACTCTGGAATTATAGATAAACTCACTAAACTAGGTATATATCCCTATGTCACAAGATAGGTTGCCAAATGGCTCACTGACAGAACCCACACTGTGAAAGTATTAGACTCCAAATCCAACTTCAGACCAGTGACAAGTGGAGTACCACAGGGTTCAGTCCTGAGTTGTCTCCTGTTTGTTATCTACTTCTTTGAAGTACAGTCTAACACAGAAGGTCTTTGGCTAACGAAGTTTGCAGATGACTGCAAACTAGGAGCCATCATCGAAACTCCTAATGATGTGGACATCCTACAAAAGGGCCTCACTGAGACAGATGCCTAGTGTCAAAGCCATGGCCTCAAGCTCAATGCCAAAAAGTGCATTGTCATCCCCTTTGGTAAAAACTCTGTACCCATGAACTACCACATAGGCGGTAGTCTACTTAACACCGAAAGTGTGATAAGAGACCTTGGGACACAGGTGGACAGTAGTCTCTCCTTTGATAATCACATGCCACAGTAGTCAGGAAATCCTTCTACGTGGCACACCTCATTATAAAAGGTTTCTCATCCAGAAAAAAAGAGGTCATTGTTCCCCTCTACTCGTCACTCATTAGACCCATTATAGAGTACAACACCCCTTTTGGTATGTACCTCACAAGACATCTATAACAACTGGAAAGGCCACAGAAATACCTCACAAAGAGGATTACCAACCTCAAACAGATGCCCTACTCAGACCGTCTCAAAAATCTCCAGCTTTACTCTGTTGCATATCACCTACTCAGCGGTGATCTTTGCCTAACATACAAAGCTATCTCAAACCCAGAGCTGTTGGACATGCTCCACTTAAAGAAATTCCAGTCCCTCCGAGTTACACACTCTAGGGACCTAAACCTTGTCACCACAATAAACAGAACATGCTGGTGGGATAGATTCCTTTCTCAGAGACTTCTCATACTTTGGAACAAACTACCTATCTATATCAAACAGAGCTCCTCATTAGCACTCTTCAAGAAAAATATTGATGATTGGATGGGAAGTAGGAAATTCACCCCAGGAATCACTTCTGTGGCTCTGCTTGACAGGGGCGCAGGAAAATAATTTTCTTGGGTGGTGAAAGCCAGGGTACCTTTTTGGCTAGGCTTATATAGGCCCTAGGGCCAATAGCCTAGTACCCACCTATGAAACTATGAACCTATGAACTCATTCTAGCACCAGTATGGCCATAACAAAGCTGTCTTTTCAGAGAAAGGTTATTCTTAAATAAAAGATTAGGTTTTTTTTTTTTTTTGCTCACTTCTTTCCTAATATTATCAAGTTCAGACTTCTTTAAGTCCTTTTAATATCTACATAGCACCGCATGTGTGATATTGAACACTGCCATTAGTGAAGAATATGATTGTCTCTATAATGTTTTTCTTTATACACCTAAGAGTTACAAAATATAAAATATACGGCAACATTATGACTACTAATGACCACATTCATTGAATCAGAAGTTGATCCCAATGAGCCCTTATAATAAACAATTTGCCACATTTAAACTTTACAACGTATACATCGTGATGATAAAATAAAGTTTTCATCGATTCCTTAGGCAGAGTCTAATTTTGTGTAAAAAAAATCTTATATTATGTTTATTTAGAAAAACAGCATTAACACTGGGATAAATTAAACAAAATGGTAACAGTTATTTGGCACCAGATTAAAGTTTGATTGACATATGCTAAAAGGAGAGTTCACTAACAATCCTGAAACCCACCTCTAGGGCCCTCCCACACTATGGATATGCCCAAGGTGAGGAACATGCTCAGGATATGCGCACTGTTCATTGTTATAAAAGGCAAACCACTGTGAACTAATGTGGTCAGTTAAAGTGCTCATCTGCCTGAATTAAAACAAAAAAAGAAAAGAGGATAAAAAGGACTAAACCACTTCCAAACTACTCTGGACTTCTCATTTATTGAGTTCTGTTCAGAATCTCATTATTCCTGATTTGTGTTATATGATCAAAACCTTGCCTCCTCACAGGGGAAGGGAAGAAACCATAGACTCACAGCACCAAAGGATTCCCCAGAAGGGTGAACAACATTCAAATATTCCCAAAAATCTGCTCCAGTTCTGCAGAACAAGACACTATTGTTTTTCTACATGCCCATACTGGTATAGTAGTGATTGTCTTTTTATATATTTTTTACCCCCTGGCAATTTGCAAACAGGGTAGTCTACAATATGTCTCATAACTGATTGTTAAACAGGTTTTCAGTTTATTTGTGTTTTTTTCATATCTAAATATAGCAAAACTGACACTGATTTTTGGATATGAAATTGAGAATTGAGAATGGTAAACAGACCACTGTACATCAGGAGCTTATAGCCGCTACCTCCTTTCTACATGCTTATAGTTTTTGTCTAGCTCATATCTGGTGATTTTCTTGTGCTATGGGAAGTACCTTAGGACACAAGGAATATGTGTCTCTGTGATATGTATGACTGATGACATTACCTGAAGACTGCAAGGCAGAGATTGCATTCATGCTCCATAGACCTATTTGAGTCATTTGGAGAAAGGTAGATATTCCACACTCCTTCTTTCATTCAGAGTTACCATTGAAATCAGTGTTCTACTTCTGGGTTTTCTAATGAAGCGCTCTGATCACGTAGCCCAGGCTGGTATGACCCTGACCCTGAGTAGCATCCTGCCCTCACCAAGAATGATACCATGGTATAAAGAAAAAATTCTTGATTACAACAATTGGTTAAGTTTCTGGTGTCATTCAAAGGGGATCCAGTGTCTGTCTGCCTGGGATGACATGCGCGACAAGCCACGCTGCTTCACTAGAGATGGCTTGCACCTGTCAGCCTTAGGCTTTTGAATACTTGCCAAGGCTCTTGCCACCCCCATAGTGCCTTTTTTAGGCAAGGCTCAAAAGACAAACCCACCGTAAATAGCACAAGTAGCAAAAAACTGAGGGTAATGCTACTCAATGCTAGAAGTCTAAACCTCAAAATGCACGCACTCGCGGCACTTCTCAGTATGGAGAAAATCGACATATGTGCAGTAACAGAAACCAGGTTTAAGGCTCCAGAGAGCACCCCAGCACTACCAGGCTACAACTCATACCATACCTTTTGGCCACAGAACCCAAACTGAAATACAAAAGGCGGGGGCGTATCCATATTCATCAAGGATAACCACACCTCCAGGTTAGTGGCACAGCATGATGCTTCAGAGATCATCCATGTGCAACTAACAATGGGCAAAACTGCAATTCAAATTGTAGCTTGCTACAGATCACCCACTATGTCCCAGGACCCCCATTCCACATTTCTGGAAACACTGGGAAACATAAAGGTCCTACCAAACACCCTAATATTGGGTGATTTCAATTACCCAAACATTAACTGGGAGAACTACTCAAGTACTAACTCCCTTGCCCAACTTTTCCTATAATTTATAAACTTAAATGCTCTGGTTCAACTGGTCAATACTCCCACCAGAGGTGACAACATATTGGACCTGGTCATCACCAACATAGGTGACCAGTGTTCCACACCAGAGGTCAACCCCTCACTGGTTAGATCTGACCATAAACAAATCACTTTGGATATCCATATTCCGCCCCCACCCCAGGACAAGAAAGCCACTGTGAAAAAGTTTTCAAAAGCAAACTTCACATTACTTAAGACCAAGGTGGAAAGTTTCAAAGCCCCCATGCTGAAGGATAACACTGTCCAAGCTGCAAAATCCTTTATTAAAGCATTCTACGGGCAGCTGCAAGAATGCATGGATCGTGCCATCCCAAGCAAAACCAAGACTCACTCCTCCAAGAAAAAAAACCAGTCCGGTGGACTCCTGCCATAAACAAGCTATACAATAGAAGGAGGAAACTAGTACAGAAAAGAGTAAAATCCCAAGAAGGGAAGACATCCCTGATCAGTATCAGCAAGAAACTACGATCCCTCATGAAATCATCCAAGGCGAGCTTTGAAAGAAAAATTGCCAAGGACTCCAAAGATAACCACAAGGCAGCTATGTCAAGAATCTAAGTGGCAATGCTCAGATCTGCTCGGAGTTAGTGCAGAATGGCACAAAATACACTGAACCGACCGATATTGCCAACATCCTGGCAGACAGGTTCAGCGCAGACTTCACCCCACCCCCCTCACCCCCAAAAGGGCCCATAACCATACCAGAAGAATGTAGAGCCCCTGAAATCACAGACACTCAGGTTAAAACAGCCCTCTCCAAAGCCAAAAACACAGCATCAATGGGACCGGACGGTGTCCCAGGCTGCGTCCTACACTAGCTCAAAGACGAACTAACCCCTCACCTAAACACACTGTTCAAACTCAGCCTCTGCACAGGCTACATACCCATAGAGTGGTGCACAGCAACGGTTATTCTGCTCCACAAAGGTGGAGCCACAACAGACCCCGGGAACTATCGCCCTATAAGCCTGACTAGCCTGGTCTGCAAGGCTATGGAGCGCATTATCATGGAACTCATTAACAGAGACATTGGGAACCTTCAAACACTGGACCCTACCCAGTTTGGCCTCTTAAACCTGGTGGACTTCTTTGAGACAGTTACCAAGGCTATAGACAAGGAAAAGGTGGCACACACAGCCTACCTAGACCTCGCTAAGGCCTTCGATACCATTCTCCATTCTGGTATTATAGACAAGCTCACCAGCCTGAACATAAACCCCTGCATCACAAGATGGGTTGCCAACTGGCTCACAGACAGAATCCACATGGTGAGAGTTGTGGGAGCTAGGTCCGACTCTAAACTGGTTACAAGTGGCATTCCCCAGGGCTCAGTTCTAGGACCCCTCCTGTTCAGCATATACTTCTCAGAGGTACAGGCAAGCACAGGAGGACTATGGCTGACCAAGATCGCAGATGACTGCAAACTTGAGGCTATAATTGACTCTCCGGCTGACACAGACATCCTCCAAAAGGGTCTTACTGAGACGGATACCTGGTGTCAAAATCATGGCCTCAAGCTAAATGCCAAAAAGTGCATAGTCATCCCCTTTGGAAAAAACAAAGTAGTGGTAGTCCCCTAAATACAGAAGATGTTATAAGGGATCTGGGGACCCAAGTAGATAGTAATCTCACCTTTGATAATCACATTGCCAAAGTGGTTAGAAAATCCTTCTACATGGCCCACCTAATCACAAAAGGGTTCACATCCAGAATAAAAGAGGTCATTGTGCCCCTCTACTCATCACTCATCAGACCCATCCTAGAGTACAACGTCCCATTTGGGATGTACCTTACAAGATACCTGCAACAGCTGGAAAGACCAAATAAGTACCTCACCAAGAGGATAAATAGCCTCAAACAGATGCCCTATGCAGCTCGACTGAAGAAACTCCAGTTGTACTCAGTTGCATACTGCCTACTCAGAGGTGATCTCTGCCTGACATACAAGGTCATGTCCAACCCAGAATTGATGGACATGCTCCACCTAAAGAAAACCTTATCCCCTCGAGCTACATGCTCTAGGGATCTAAACCTCACCACAACATTAAATAGGACATGCTGGAGGGATAGATTCCTGTCCCAGAGACTTCCCATGCTTTGGAACAAGATCCCAATCTACATTAGGCAGCGCTCCTTGCTAACACTCTTCAAAAGAAATCTTGATGAGTGGGTGGGAAACAGAAAGTTTACCTCGGGGATCACTTCAGTGGCTCTACTGGACAGAGGCACAGGGAACTAATCTAAGGGGGGTAGCGAAAGCTAACACATTCTGGCTAGGCTTATAAATGCCTTCGGGCAGATAGCCTAGTACCCACCTATGAACCTATATATATATTGCCACTCATTCCACCCTGCTGCTTAAGCAGTGCTTTGCCCAGACGATTATTTATCAATTGACATTTAATGCTATTGATTTGTCAATTATTCTCTTCTATGGGACAGTTTTAAATGCCTTATCAGTGTCAAGAAATGCATCAGGCACTGCAAGCATTCATTAAGTACTGCTGTTACATCTTCAAAGGATACAACCAAGACTCAAAACGTAACATCTCCTCTTACCATACTATTCCTATCCTGCATCTGACAAATGTATGTCTCTTGAGTCATTTTGGATAAGCTCCATTATGACTCCATGATTTGCATAGAATATTGGGCAATCTGATTGGTCTAAAGTTGTTTGGGCTTGATTTGGTCCCTTCTTTTTAAACAGTTGCAAATGCAGCTTGTTGCCAAATGGCAGGGACTTTTCCACATGTCAACATTTTATTGAACATGATTTATATGAGTTAATTTTGTGCAGCAAACTAGTGGGTGTATTGCTTGGTCTGATGATACTTACATTTTTAATTTTAAATGGGGTGGTAGTCATCAAGTCTGTAGTTATATATGGAATGTCTTTCCTTATTTCTGTGGCATTCTAACATATTTTTTACTTATTGTGGAATTTGCACATTTATACTTCATGTATATTCATTATGTTTTCTGGCTGAGTGATTACTTGATTGTGTGTTGATAATATGTTTTGTTAGCAAATTTCCCTTTACATTTTCCACTGTAATTAAATAATGTCTTATTATTGCTTACATCCCATATAACCAAGTAGACCATCATTAAGTATGAAAGATATGATAAGAAACTTCAAAAACTTTCTGTACATCATTTAATCTCAACTTGATTTTATGACTAGAGTCATTTTTGAAAATATTTTTTTCTGCTGTGAATCTTAATAATTTTGTGATTCTGCCAAATGAGATTTTTGATGAGTTTACTTGCATGATTATGTTTTACTTGTACATACTTGTTAATTCAGAAGTCAGTAATATCACACGATGTATTGACAGTATCCTGAGCAGACTTACTTGGGTCTTTGAGGATGTTATCCCAGTTTGTTTTCTTAGTATGTTATTTATTGATTAATAATTTCCACTGGTAAAGTCTGGGAAGGAAAACAGGAACATAGGAACAGTACTAGGTAAGCATTCATAAGGACTGTAAGGTATCTGGCCATATCTACCTTTAAGTAGACACTTAAACATTCATGTCTCCCTGTATGTATATACGTACATATGTATGGGTGTATGTATCCATTTATATTTATGAATGTATTTATTTATTTATGTTTGCCACCTATTTATCCAATACTGACTATAAACCCCCTCACAGAGAGTTACTCTTATTAATTTCCCTTTCAAATGTCCCATTCATTCCCCAATCATCCCTTTAACAGGGCAAGAACCAATCATCTTTGCTGAGATCAAGTTTTCTCATATTCCCTTACTTCCCACCCCATGATGGCTAACATGTGAACCCACCAATATGACTGTTCTGTAATGTCCCTGTGCTTGTAGCAGGATGTGCATACTAAGATGATTTATTTATGAATGGTTTTATTGTAAGTTTTAAGGTAAAGATGATGGTATCATGATCAGTTTACTAGGGCATGATTGAAAGGGCTTGTGTCAAACATTTGTAAAACTGAAAAAGAATGTTGCATTTGACAACAATGGAAGACCTAAATGTCAAAAATGGTAACTCCGAAAATGTGTTTTTGACCTTTTTGACATTCCCATCTTCCTGCTTTCATCCAGTGTTAATTCCACAACATGCAACATCTATCAGTACATAATGATGCAAATGGTTGAATGCAGTCTACCATTCGCTGTAATGTGATCGATGTGTCTTGGATCAATGTTTCGATTCTTGGAAACGGTGATTTCAACCATGCTACATTAGTAGCAATGCCTTTCTCAAAAGCCATAGTAAACCATCATGATCTGTATTATCTATAAAATTTATAATAATGGTTTGGAAGCAGAAACATCCAAAGACTCTTAGCAGATCTAACATACTGCCATTCCTAATAGAGAACAAAGGAATACTGAGATGTGGTAAATTAAAAAAAAAATTATACAGGCTCAGATAGTGTAATTCATGCTCTTTTACATTACTCTATATCCCTCACTACATACAGAAGAATATTTTTGTAGGCAAAGATGCATTTATTTAAAATAACACAAACTATGTTAACGTTCACAGTTACAAACTTTATGCAACACATATATTGTTTATATGCACACAATTATCATCAATCCAACATTACATAAATTGATGAATTCCTGCCTTCCTTTAAACCTCAATCCTCCTCCAAAACATTATTCTACATGTATTGTTCCCAACATTTCCATTTCAATGTAATTTGCTCCTCCCATTTTCTAAAGATCCCACTTCTAGTTCTTTCATCTCTATTACAATATGCATTACTTCAAATACAGTTGATTTAGACTTTGACTTCCATTTTCTAGTAATTGTCTTTTTCGGCAGCCATCAGAATTAAATTCAGCAAGACCTTACAACATCTGGACAATTCAGATCCTGTATCCCAGCTGAGAAAAAAACATTTCCATAGTTACAACAATTTGCTCACCCAGTATTTCTGACACAGTATTCTGTATGGAATTTTTAAAGTCTGCCAATTCATTACACTCTCAAAATATATGCTCTAGTTACCTCTTTCTTCCCTATCATGCTTCCAACATTTGCCATCTACCTAAGGAAAAATTATTTGGAGTCTGCTTGGGGTATAAACATACCTATGCAAACACTTCCAAGCAGAAATCGGTACTTACGTGCTATTGCAACCAGAATTTCACGGTAATGCTGGTTGCTTCTGTTTACGTGAAAAAACAAAAATAAAGTCTTATAAGCTTTAGCAACATGTTTTATGTAATGTTTATAAGGTTTAACTATGTTTACCATTAAACCCGCTGACCAAATAAGCCTTGAAAATAGGTTTCCCGTGTTACCGCCAGCATCTCATGTCAGCTAAGCTTGTCCCATACTGCTTTATATGCGTTCCTTTTCTCGTGCCATCAAAAGAGTTGTCAAAGCTGTAGTTAACAGGTTTTTCAAAGGCAGATAGGTTTTTAATTGGATAAGCAGGGAATGACAGAGCTACATTCCCTTCAAAATTTTAGGTACATGCCATACATTACACAGTTGCCTTACTGCATGTTTTTATCAGAATATACACCTTCAGAACTTTCAAGTATCAACACTACTGCTGTGACACACATTCACATTCATCCGAATGAAAATGCATGAAAGCAAAGGCAACAAGCAACAGCTTTTGGCAGTAGATCCTTACTGAAAAGGTTTGGAAATGTAAGTACTAACTCCAGAAATAACAAAGTAAAGCATAAAAATTAAATCCGGAAAAGCACCTTACATTGTATGTTAAGTCCCACAGTGCTTTCAGGCCAATATATGAACACACACAACCACTTTTATCACTGAACTCAGTGCTCTGGTATTTTTACAGCAGGCTATCCACAAATCCTGAAACTGTACGTGATGTTGTTGTTGTTGTTGTCTTTTGGCTATTCCTGGTTAGGGGTCCCCACAGTGGACCTACGGTCCGCTAATGACTGGCAGTAGATTTTCATGGTGCCGAGTTGCCAGCTCAATGCCCAACCTTTAACGAAGGTATGCCCACTCATGCATGTCTTTCGGAATGCCACTCGGCCCGCGGGGAGGACATGCAGACTCCACACAGAAGGCACTCCCTGCACACTAGCTGAGAATCAAATGGGAGAACCTCTTGCTGAAAGGCAACAATGCTACTGCTGCACCACCGTGGATATGTGATAATTCCATAAAAAAACACTACCAGTATCCCAGCACACTTTGGAATATTTTATCCTTTTGTAATACATTTCTTTTTCAGTCGCTTACTAAATGTCAGTAAAGGCCATTGTATCACAAAATCTGGTTGCAATAACACGTAAGTACCCAAAAATCATTAATCCTTTTTGGGAGCCATGCATATGTCCTGTCATTGTTTCCTTCTGAATTGCTTATCCAGTTTCCCTTCCCAGTCTTTTCTAACCTCCTCTGATTGATTCTTATAGTTATCATGCAATATTTTATATACCTTACTAAATATCCCCTGTTTAACACCAGCTTCTGTTCTAGATTCAACTAAAAACTTTACCAGAGCAGGTCTTTCATTCAGGGTTCCCCTATCACTTTCTCAGTGTCAATACTCTGATATCTATCCCTGATAGCAAAGGCAGTCTCTATCTATAGCCCAAATGTCTTCTTTGCTTCTTCCTACCTTCCTCTCTCACTCTCTAGTTATTTGCTTCCAAAACATTGATTCATTTGCCAGTTTTCCCCAGTAAATTCGATTCCCCTCTTGTCTTTTCTGTATACTCTTGATTTCAGTCATCCTTATCAACAGAATCTCCTTTCTCCATTTTTTGCCTTTCTGTTATCTATAATAGACATAAACACTTTAGAATCATGTATAAAGCAATAAACCAAAAAATATTCCACAGGATAAAAGCTTCATTGTAGAAAGATATAATACACAATAAGCCACAACAAAAGGCATCAACGAAACAACCAGGCAGTTCCTTTTCTTCTTTGTTCATAAATTTATTATTAACAGCATCAGATTTGGTAAGCGTTTTCGCTAATAAGCTTCATCAGACCATCTAACAAAACATCAGACAACCCCTACATATATACAATTCATTATCGAATCACATTTGTACTCCAATTAATCCATAAAAAAATTTTAAAAAGATAGTATTAGAAACATTCCAACAATACAACCTTTAAAATAACATCATTAAAAATTAATCAGAACATAGTAATGTATGTGTATGTATTTTTCATATTTCTACACCCTCTGTTTTTAAAGTAAGGGTTTGATGGACACCCTCTCATTCAATCCTTTGCCTCTGTCATCTCTAAGAATGATAATCCAATTTGTCTCCCTATATTCTGTATGATTCCTAATGTCACCTTCCCTTATATGTGGTGTTATAACCTCCAAAACTCTGAAATTAAAACTATGTGTATCACCTGTCTGTATAATGTGTTTCGAAAGTGCATTGTTGTCTGTATTTTTTCTAACATTATACATGTGCTCCCTTATCCTGTCCCTAAAAACCCTGTTGGTCTTACCCACATAAAATGAGTGACAGGATTCACATTCCACAAGATACACATATATATTTTAAAAGTTGTATTGTTGGAATGTTTCTAATACTATCTTTTTAAAAAATGTTATGGATTAATTGGAGTACAAATGTTATTGGAGAATGAATTGTATATGTGCAGGGGTTGTCTGATGTTTTGTTAGATGGTCTGATGAAGCTTATTAGTGAAAGCACTTACCAAATCTGATGCCGTTAATAATAAATTTATGAACAAAGAAGAAAAGGAACTGCCTGGTTGTTTCCTTGTTACCTTTTTGTTGTGGCTTATTGTGCATTATATCTTTTTACAACTAAGCTTTTACCCAGAGGAGTATTTTTTGGTTTATTGCTTTATACAAATTCTGTTTCGTACTCCATGGGAACATGGCAGAACAACAGAATGGTGTGATTGAACTGGATTATAACCCTGATAGAACAGGAAGGTTTAATATAAGCCTACGAGAAATGTTTTCTCAGTACCTGACGAGAGACAGGAACTTCCTTTTGCAATACGATGTCAGCTCATCTGATGATGAGATTGATTGTGCGTCGGAAGAGACTGAGCAGTTGCAGCAATGCATGGAGGAACTCGAACGGGATTTTTTGAAACTGAAGAGGCTACAGGCACAATGGTACCACTTTGAACTGTGTTTGGAAAAGAAAATTGTTCCGCGTGGGTTGCGTGTCTTCAACATGCCCACACAAGGAGCACAGTATCCGGAGCTGCTTGCACATTGGCAGCAGCTCGATTTAGAGGTAAGTGCAAAGTACATGAACTTATTAATAGACTTCTTTAGACCTGAAGAAAACAGGTTGAGGGAAGCCGTGAGAGAAAAACAAGAACATATTTTTAATAAATATTCCATGAAGACTGTGAACCCATTGTCTGAGAGTTTACTGGATGACGTAGCAGTTTCTGAGCAGAAGTTAACGCAGCAAAAGAGAATAAAGATTTTAAGAGACATTACTGATTTTAGACTAGACCATGTTTTTATGTGGTCTAGGAATGGACAACATGTTGAACAATCGAACAGAATAAATGGCAGGGTTAATAATAGTTCTGTGGTTAACCCTATTGTTTCACACAATGTTATTGAGTATAAAAAAAATGTTAATGATGTCGCTAATGTTATAACAGTTGATTTGCATAATGAGAATGTTAGCAGCATGAATGCTGTTGGTTTACTATCTTCTGCTGATAGTGTGACACAATTATTGGTTGGGAATGTAGAAGGGGAATGTTTTATTGAGAGTTCAGAGGTGCAACAGCAACATAACAACAATTTATACCCCAATATTGTTGTTCAAAAAGCTACAAGTAATGTGACAATGCAGGAAAGGGTCGTTAGACCCAAGGTTAATATAGTGAATGGTTGAGAAGATAGAAGCCCCTTTAATGCCTCGATACAGACTAATAGTACAGTAGGACACCTACCTTTTCCCCTACCAGTCAGGACAGACAAAGGAGGGAGAAGAATGAGGTCAATGAGTCGAGGGCGCCAGAAGTGCAAATTATCAGGAGAGTTGAATTCAAATCATACAATCAAGAAAATGTGGTGGAATGTAGAGAGTCGTTGATTCTAAATATTTCATCATATAAGTTAGCCTCTGAGGAAAGTGAAGTCTTAAGTACAGGGCTGAATTTTATTCCCTCATGTGAGAGCAGGTTATCAGATACTATCTTAGACCTAAAAGTTTTCTGCAGGAATGTGATGCTATGACTACAATTTTGGGAGAGTGGTGTTCAGCAGACCCTTCCTAGTGGTGGACAGCAGCTCTACCCCTTTAGGAAATTGAGTACATATGTTCCAGCCAACCACCATTTAGTTGATGCCTATATGAAGTTGACAGAAGAAGAGATCTTTAAGTTTTATGACAATAAGGATAGAGGAAGGAGCAGAAATTTATTTATTTTATTTATTTATTTCATTTTACATTTGTTAACCGGGAAATTCCGACTGGACCAGGTCCATTTTCAGCAGAGGCCCGGGGAGAAAAGCTCCAACATCAAGTTATAGAAATACAGTACATCCAGCATAATACACAAAACAGGTTACATCATGTATGCTGAGCATAGTAATATAACAAGAATTAATAAAAACACTCCAGGTAAAAGATATAGAACATGGGTAAAAAGACAATGTCAGTCATACTTTGGTAAGAAAAGAAAATATATCAAGTAAGATTCTACAGAATCATAGTGAAAGAATTGCTTTAAGAAAGTTACAGGACAATGAATTGATATCTATAAGGCTAGCAGACAAAGGAGGTCTTATCGTAGTCATGGACAGCACTCATTATGCTCAGTCTATGCAAGAGATGCTGAATGAAAAAAAAGTATTACAGGGAGATTACTGTTACAGAAGTCCCTATGGTTATGGAATCTGTTTCTGAAATGTTACATGATATCTTGAGGGGAGGGCTGATAACAGAAGACACCTACAGATTTCTTAGTGTGGTTAACCCTTTATACCCTTGATACAAGGGTTACCGAATGTCCTTAAACAACCATTGAACCCATCGATGAGACCCATAGTGGCAGGTGGAGGTTGGGTTACAGAACCCTTGTCAGTTTATGTAGAAAAATACTTAAGACCTGTGATCAGTCAGAGTAAAATAGTTCTTCGAGATTCTAAGCAATTTTTATGAGTGTACTAAACAAATTCATGATTTAGATGGGGTGATCTTTGTTAAACTTGAGGTACAGTCACTCTTCACTGTTATTCCAAATTAAATGGGTGTACAGTATTTACATGAATATCTTACTGTAAACAGTGACTATGGACCAGTACAGACGGAGCTCATTTGTCACTTTTTAGAGGTGATTCTTGAGAATAATCTATTTACCTTCAGTGATAGGATGTACATTCAGAAGGATGGTGTGACTATGGGCACTTTGTGTGCCAATAGTTACGCCATGTTTTTGGCACACTGGGAGAATACCGTGCTGTTTCAGAAAGATGCGTATAAACAACATGTCATTTTTTATCGATGACCTGTTTTTGTTATGGAAAGGAAACTATGATCAGTTATATGAATTCCATCAAATGATGAATGACTTGACTGAGTGTCTGAGATTTACCATGATGTGGTCATACCTCCATATAGAATATTTAGATCTTTATATAGAGAAGTTGAACAATGGCTTTATTAATACTGGGGTCTTTCGGAAAACATGTTATAGAAATTCCCTGTTGGCTAGATCAAGCATGCACCATAGCTATATTTTTAAGAATTTGATAAAAGGTCAAGGTATGAGGGCATCCAGGCTGAACCATTTGTATGAAGGGTTTCAGAATGAAATGGAAAGCCTGGAGTATAGACTTAAGAACAGAGGATACAATCAGAGAGAAATTCAGCAGAATTTATCAGATATCAGTGTTTTAAGGGAGGGTGCAGCGGCACCCTACTTTGGACCCAGAATGGATGATATAACAACAATGAAACAAGACAACATTATTATTAATAACCATTTTAAAGTACCCCTTTTCTTTACCAGTGATAATAAGAACCTGGTTGAGATTTTTAACAAGAACTGGTCTAATTTGAAGGTTGACACAGAAATCAGTGAGTTGGTTGGTGAAAGACCTAGATTCCTGTATAAAAACAGGAAGAATTTGAAAAGACTCCTCTGTTATGATAGGAGGGTTAATGCTTTTCAAGGTGAAGGGTGTTCAACACAACCTTGTGGTAAATGTAATTTTTGTTCACTGATCAATACCTCCAATACATTGTTTCACCCAGATCTCCAGAGAGAGTTGGTGGTTCATGCCACAGCTACTTGTATGACATCAAATGTCGTATATCTTGCGGAATGTGAATCCTGTCACTCATTTTATGTGGGTAAGACCAACAGGGTTTTTAGAGACAGGATAAGGGAGCATATGTATAATGTTAGAAAAAAGACAAACAATGCACTTTTGAAACACATTATACAGACAAGTGATACACATAGGTTTAATTTCAGAGTTTTGGAGGTTATAACACCACATATAAGGGAAGGTGACATTAGGAATCATACAGAATATAGGGAGAGAAATTGGATTATCATTCTTAGAGGTGACAGAGGCAAAGGACTGAATGAGAGGGTGTCCATCAAACCCTTACTTAAAAACGGAAGGTGCAGAAATAAGAAAAATACATACACATACATTACTATGTTCTGATTAATTTTTAATGATGTTATTTTAAAAGTTGTATTGTTGGAATGTTTCTAATACTATCTTTTTAAATTTTTTCTGGATTAATTGGAGTACAAATGTGATTGGATAATGAATTGTATATATGCAGGGGTTATCTGATGTTTTGTTAGATGGTCTGATGAAGCTTATTAGCGAAAGCGCTTACCAAATCTGATGCTGTTAATAATAAATTTATGAACAAAGAAGAAAAGGAACTGCCTGGTTATTTCATTGTTACCTTTTGTTGTGACTTTAGAATCATGGTTTAGAATTGAAATGAGCTTATATGAAGCTGTGTCTGATAGGTCTTTACCATCTTTAGATAATGCAGCCATCACATCTTTCTTCCATGATGTTGGTGCTTCCCCTCCTTTTAAAATACTGTCAAGCAAAACCTTCCCGATCTTTATCACTTTTCCCTCCTAGCTTTCAAGCCTCCACAGGAATACCATCTATTCCTAGAGGCTTTCCTAAAGACTGATTATACATCACCATTTTTATCTCATTTCATTCTGTCTTAGCTGTTAATTGTTGAGCCTCATCTCCCTATAACCATGACATATTAAGTTTTGAGCTGAGAGAACTGTAAGAGCTTTATTAAGCTGAAATACTAGACCGGTTTCAGCACATGGCTTTCATCAATAGATTAACACAGAGTAAAAGAAAAGCCCAACATTAAATACCTCTGCCCATGAGGTAGTATGACATCATTTCCTGTCTAGAAAAATATAAATAACAAATGTATACTTATATAAATTTGTAAATTCAAAAAGCATGTGTATGAAATAAATTTATCAAACAACAATAAATCCGGCACATACATATAATATAATAGAAAAAATATTTAAAGTTTTCATTAAGTCCCGGGGAGAACAGACCCCCAAGTTTCACTATCCATTTCCTTTCTTTGTTATTCAGAATTCCATGCCATCCAGTTTTGAAAGCCTGATTGCCTATAATGTTGTCTATAATAGTAAATGAAAATTTAGCAGTAGGATGATTCAATGTATGTCTGTATAGGGCATTGGTAACCCTAGCATTCTTAATATCACCCAGATGTTCAGATATTCTAATTCTGAACTGTCCAGATGTCTGACCAATGTAGAAAGCTTGACAGGTGCATGTTGCAAGATAGACAATCCAATCTGTACTACAATTACCAAAGCAACAGATATTGTATAGATGTCCTGTGTTCTTGCTAGTAAATGTTTTAGTTTTAAATATGTAACTGCAAAAATTACAGTGTCCACAAGGGTAGGATCCAACTAATTTTTCACCCGTGAGGGTCCTCTGATATGGAGTATCATCCCTTGATGTTATTTTCTTATAATGAGAGAAATGAGATCCCTGTGTCTTGCCCTTTCTATATGAAAATGAACACCTATCCCCCAAGTGGTCCTCTAATAAAGTATGTGACTTCAGTATATTCCAATGTTTATCTACAATGTCCAAAAGATGCATAGTATTTCTACCATATGTAGTGACAAATCTCAAGGTCTCCTGATTAGTCTGCCTATGGTGTTTTCTGTATTCCAATAATGTATCCCTGGTCTGATTTTTACTCCATTGCATGGCTGAACAAACAGTATGTCTAGAATATCCCCTTGTGAGAAACCTATTGGCAAGATCTTTATGATGTTGTCTCAAGTCTTGTTCAGAGGAACAAATCCTTTTAACCCACAAAAACTGGGATTTAGGGATATTATTAATAGTGTGCTTGGGATGTAGACTGTTGGCATGTAGCAAGGTTTTATATTCTGGAAATTTACGATATACAGAAGTTTTAAGGGTGTTATCTGGTTGGCGCTGTAAAATAAAAACGTCCAAGCAGTGTATTTCATTATGATGGTAATCATCCGCATCCCATATATTACCATTAAGATGTTCAACAAACTCCTGTAAATAGTCACTTCCCCCTTTCCAGACCAGCCAACAGTCATCCAAGTACCTTCTCCAGATGTCAATTTCAGGTATGTATATATTATGAAGCTCATCATAAATGATATGTTCCTCAACATACCCCATGTAAAGGTCAGCATAAATAGGTGCAAATGAAGCACCCATAGCTGTACCCTGTATCTGCCAGTAGCAATCCTCTTTAAAATAAAAGATATTTTTGGTGAGGATATGTCCGGCCATACAAATCAATAATGTATTAAATCCAGGGGAATAAATACCTGCTTTGTTCAGCCAAAAGTCCAATGCTGCTAATCCAGCCCAGTGTGGGGTACTGGTGTAAAGAGATTTGACATCAAGAGTACACATTAGCCAATGTGGCTCTAATTATGAATCTGAAACAATTTGTAAAAATTCTGTAGTGTCCTGGAGTCTGGCTCTAATCAATGGCAAAAGAGGTTTAAGTTTTTCCGTGAAGAAAACAGAAAGGGGTTCAGTAAGTGATCCAGTCCCTGAAACAATTGGTCTACCCGGCGGTTGATGAAGAGATTTATGGATTTTGGGTAATAGATATAAATACTGTTTCGCAGGATCCATAACCATTAAATGTGACTTAATCTTATCAGAAATAATACCAGTCTCCACTGCCTCCTGTAAAAAGTCATCAATTTCTCTTTTAAAATTAGGTGTGGGGTCAGTAGTCATTCCCATGTAATGATGGGGGTTAGATAACTGTCTATTTCCCTCATCCCAATAATAATCGGCATCCATGACTACAACCGCATCACCCTTATCAGCAGAAAGAATGATTATGTTGGTATTATTCCTAAGGTGTGTTAAGGCCAGTTGTTCAGCTCTCGATAAATTGTGTTTAATGGTATTATCTGATCCCAGATGAAAATGTAGATCTTTGATAACTGACTGCTGAAAAATGGCCACATGTTTATCCATTGGAGGGTTAAAGGTAGACCGATGAAATCTGAATTCAGAAGATCTTTGAGAAGGATCTGATTGATCCTGTTGTCTGAAAAACAAATTAAGATTAACTTTTCTACAAAATGCAATAATGTCTGAAACTAAAGAACTTTCATCAACAAAGAAGCCAGGGATGAATCCAGGACCTTTATTTAACAATGCGTGTTCTTCTGATGATAAAACATATTTAGAAATATTATGTACATTAGTACACTGAGTGTCTATTTCACTGCTGACAAAAAGAGATCTTCTAAACTTTTTACCCTTGTGTTTTCTGCCTCCCCTATGTTTCCTACCCCTAAAGGGTCTTCTGATGTACGTCCCCTTTTAGAGTTTGGTGAATCCCCAGTACCCATGGATTCCGTGTCTGTTGTGGAGGACTCCTCCCCGGAGGTGATATTAGTAAAAACAGCCTTTTTGAGTATAGATCTTGGTCTCTTCTTGCGAACATGTGTAGGAGCAAACCTTACCCCCTTGTGCGACTCAAACTGCCTTCCTCTATCATAATCCTCCCTGTCCCTTGAAAATTTATGTAACTTCTTAGTTTTAAGATTATTCTCCAAAATCAAAAGTTCCTTAGATAATTTGCTCAGGTTGTCTTTGAAACTGGTATGTTCTTCAAACTTTTTCAAGTCATTGCAAATCTTTTCAACTACCAAAATGTTTGTCTGAACTGTTCTGTCATAAAAGGATGCCAGTATATTCACAAATGACATAGATGCTTGTTGCTGGGCTATCTGCCAATCTTTAAGTAAAATATCATCAGGTGTGCCAACCAATGGTTGAACCTTCGACCTGAGCCTCCTTGGGGATATTTTTTGATTTTGATAAGCCTTAAAAAATTTTAAGTGCCAAATATTTGTCCTTAATGTTTTGATTTTCTTACCCAACTGGCTAAACAAGAGAAAGCAACCGTCAACTGGATCTAATGTTTGACCATCAGCAGGGTCCACTGGCGAAGTACCAATGCCAAAAACCTGAATATCATCTTTATCCGCACACAGGCCAGAAAGTAACTTTTGTAGATCCATGACAATGAGTTGCCTAAAAGCATTTAAGTTTCAGACAACCAGAACCAATCAATAGTACAACTTGGACAAAAATATATAGGAACACTGAAATATCCCAAAAAAATATATATATATCAGTTTGAGCCGGACAGGGATAAAAGTATAGAGCCCGTAATCCAAAAAATTGGATTATATATTTGTCCCTAATAAGTATAAGATATAAAAGTGTGAGTCCACAAATAAGCAGTCAACCAAAATAACACAGAACCCTTATTGTGATAACAGTTCACATATAATCAGGAGTTCAATTACAGGCACACCAAATTAGTGTTTCATTAATCTCATCCTGCATAATGGAAATCATGCTTAATTTTGCCATAATACTAATCAAGAAAATTTTAGCCCTAGATCTAAAAATGAAAAATAGTGTAATCCTGATATAAAAGTAATAACTACTAAGAGTATAATGTATTTGTGAATGACCAAGAGGGGGAAAAAATTGGCCATAAATTGAAAAAAGGCATATGTATATAGAAAATATGCCCAAACTAGAATAATCCAAACACTGTAAATGAGTCCCTGTCCTGGTATAACAAAAAATATAATCCAAGCTGAACACTCCACCTGAAGAAAAGTACAAGAATAATCCTGTGATTTTAGAAAACACTTCCAAAGAAGTTATTGCTGAATAACAATAGTTGTTTGAGAAAACACAATTTTACATATACTAGATTAACCCATTACAATATATCTTGCTGTTGTTCAACCTTAATATGCACCAATTAAGACATTAGAAATATCAGAAGTTCTAAACTGAATTGTTAATCATGCCCAAATGTGAGCAAAAAGCCATAAGAGGGTACAAGACAATTAGTACAATTATAAACCAAATGGTTTTAAGGCAAAAAAATTAAAAATGTTGCTAACGCAGTTAAAGTAAAACATTTAATCAGAACATAATCCAATTTAAAGATCAATGTCCCAAAAGTTTGTAAACAGCTTGCACAGGAGATCGATCCCTGAAATCTAGGCTGCGAAAAAATGGCAATATATATAGTATAAAAACGAGTGTCTAAAGCATTGCAAAAGTCACCATATACTGTACATATGTTTCCCTCAGTTAGTAAGTCTCAACAAAATGTCCATCCAACCATATAATGATCAAATGACAAAATAAGTTTGTAATAGCCAACTGGGAATACCCATATAGTAAATTTCGATTATAAGATCCCCCAAAACAAAAAAAATGTACCTGAATAAGTACCATCTGTAACAAAAATCCATTAGAGAAATTCCTTTAATCCAAAAGAAAGGATGAAAAGATAATAATTCCACACAGCCTATTAAGATACGCAAAGTGAACTCCTTATTGATGTCGAAGCATGAGTCCAACACGTTAGAATCCCAAAATAACTGAGTATACCTTAGGTACCATAAACCATGCTCTCCACAATCCAGATAAGAAGTGAACTCCTTGTTGATGTTGAAGCATGAGTCCAACACGTTAGAATCCCAAAATAACTGAGTAAACCTTAGGTACCATAAACCATGCTCTCCACGATCCAGATATGTAGTAGTGCTGTAGTGATTGCCAAAAAATAGGCAAGTAAAAAGAAGAAAAACTGGTATATAATCCACTGGAGCCAGGAAAATAGGGTTTATTCCAAAACACATGCAAAAAAACAATTTCCAAGAATGAAGGAATGATGTAAAGCACAAACGCAAACACCCGAGGAGGAGCCCTCCTTAACAGACACAGGAATGCCACAAAATGGCGCTTCTTCTCAGTCCATCCAAACGCCAACAGCCAGCAAAGTGAAACAGAGTGAGTCAAAGAGGAAGCTAGCAAGTACGGCTGGTGCAAGGCAACCAAGCTAGTCAGACCAAATGAAAAAAAAAAAAAAAACGCCAGCACCAGTGATGAGCTGAGAGAACTGTAAGAGCTTTATTAAGCTGAAATACTAGACGGGTTTCAGCACATGGCTTTCATCAGTAGATTAACACAGAGTAAAAGAAAAGCCCAACATTAAATACCTCTGCCCATGAGGTAGTATGACATCATTTCCTGTCTAAAAAAATATAAATAATAAATGTATACTTATATAAATTTGTAAATTCAAAAAGCATGTGTATGAAATAAATTTATCAAACAGCAATAAATCTGGCACATACATATAATATAACAGAGAAAATATTTAAAGTTTGACATTAAGTCCCAGGGAGAACAGACCTGGATGGCATGGAATTCTGACTAACAAAGAAAGGAAATGGATAGTGAAACTTGGGGGTCTGTTCTCCCTGGGACTTAATGACAAACTTTAAATATTTTCCCTATTATATGTATGTGCCAGATTTATTGCTGTTTGATAAATTTATTTCATACACATGCTTTTTGAATTTAAAAATTTATATAAGTATACATTTATTATTTATATTTTTCTAGACAGGAAATGATGTCATACTACCTCATGGGCAGATGTATTTAATGTTGGGCTTTTCTTTTACTCTGTGTTAATCTACTGATGAAAGCCATGTGCTGAAACCGGTTAATAAAGCTCTTACAGTTCTCTCAGCTCATCACTGGTGCTGGCGTTTTTTTTTTTTTTTTTTTCATTTGGTCTGACTAGCTTGGTTGCCTTGCACCAGCCGTATTTGCTAGCTTCCTCTTTGATTCACATATTAAGTCATCCATGAATATTTCCATTGTTACTTTTTGTTGATTTCCACAGTCCTCTGCTATATACAAATTTTCAGAATATTTCTGAAATATGTTTAATACATCTACATGATCTCTGGTTATTTTTCTTGTTATATGCTCCCTACATTTAGCAACAGTCCTTTCTACTTTCTGTTGTCTAAGTCATTGTGCTAAACATTTTTGTGCTCTGGAGTTATTATCAAAAACAGCTGCTTAACAGCAGTCTTTCTAAATGCATGCATATTATCCATATACGCCTTTATTTTCTCGTTAGCACTCTGCATTTGCTCCTCTTCTCATGTGAGATCCCCCTTATTCTTCAATACTTTAACCTTTGTCAGCCCCTCTAAATAATTCTAGTTACTTATTAACCATATCTATTTTTATTTTATTTCTGCCCTATTTTTAAACTCCACTTTCATTCTGTCCCACTTATTAGCTATAACTTCTGAACAAATTTCTATCTTCTCTAATCTATCCATCCATTTAGCCACACCCCTTTTTCCCCATATTTGCACATGGGTTCGGAGTGTTACTTCAACACTGACAATCATCTAGAGCTAAGGTTTACACCACCAGATGGTTAGCCCTGTCGTGGTAGTTCTTCTATACCACACATTGACATGCACGCTCACAGCTATGACCAATTTAGAATGTCTAATCCACCTACTATATGTCTTTGGAATGTGGGAGGAAACTGGAGCACACAGAGGAAACTAACACAGGGAGGACATCCAGATTCTACACAGAAGGGACTCAGCAAAGAATCAAACCATGGAGCCTCTTGCTGTGAGGCAACAATGCTATCCACTGTGCCTGTAAGCTCCCCCCTGTGTCTACACACACACACACACACACACACACACACACACACACACACACACACACACACACACACACACAGACAAAATATACATTATATATGGGTGGTCAAGCTGATCACAGGAACAGAATGGATGTATGTATCCAGCACCAGATCTATCTTCTTTAATAACTCTTGAATAATTTCTTCTACTCATTCCCTAAATTACTCTCTCTTGGACAGGTAGGTGGGAAGTGCCAGTGTCTCATTTCTAGTTCATTACCCTGCATTTTTATTTTCATTGTTATTGGCACATGCTCTGAAATAGTTATTGGATGTGTGTCGAAACTTTCAACTAAATGCACATGCTCCTGTGAAATATAATTTCTGAATAATCTAGTCTAGCCTAGTTATTGTGCTCTTGGGAATAATATGTCAATTGTCTCCAAGTTCACGTCCTCCATACCAAATATTTTTAGAAATTTCTTCAGAAATCTAACCTTTTTTCATATATTTTCCCTTCTACGTCCACCAGATACATCCTCACTGCTGCAAATCAAGTTCCAGTCTCCACCTATAAGTAAAATTTGCATCTAAAATCTGACAATTTCTCCCAAAAATTAAGTTCCGTAACAGCAGATTTAGGTGGAATTTAAATACATGCCAGCATAATCTTCCTTCCTTGCCAGTAGCCCTTTACAACCAGAAATCTACAGTTGTTTCCTCTTCTCCCACAATTGGAGCTCATGTAATAATTAGTATAAGTACTCCCCTTTTCATTTTTCCCTGACACTCTGCTGAAAATCCCTCCTGAAATCCTTTCTTTATCAAATTCTCATGGTAATTTTTTTCCACGTATGTCTCCTGTACCATTACTATTTGCACTGAGCATTTCTTAATATAATTCCATACTCCTTCCTTTTTGTAAAGCCATTCATGTTCCAAAATAATATGTTTTGTATAGCCCTTATGATAAGAAATTATTATTCTCACATTTTATCGATGACAGTTTTTTTTAAATCCCTATTCCAGCTTTTTTGTTAAATGCACCCAGTAATATTTGACAGGTTGATCCTTTATAGAGTTGTTTATTGTCATCTCCATTTAAACCTATTTCACATTTTACAAAATGTTTTTGTTAACAAAAACACATAAAAAAATCAAACACACCCATAACCTGTTAAATCAAATAGACAAAACTATGAAAGTCTTCAAATAATGGAGTTTAACATTCCTGATTGGATCAATGTCCCAAATAGACAGCTACACACACAGGCAAAACATAATGTAAAATTAAGATTATCCATTCTAAAACACATTTTACAGTCTGTGCCCCTGTTAACACTAATTGCTATGTGTCCTCCCAGATGTGAAAAACAATCTGAATGTGTTCAGAAAACATTAACTTTTAGTCGTAAGAAAAAGTGCAATTGCTATCTTTTAGTAAAATTAAATTATACACTGTTCAAGTAACTGTATTAAAGTATTTAGTTACCAGAAAAAGCTGCTATCTCGTATTCACTTCCAACAACTTCAAACTTTATTTATTACTGAACTGTTTGCCCTTGTATCTTTTAATTTTACATTTCTCTCAGTAAACAATTTCCAGACTTCTAGATTTATTGCCTTCACCTTTAGACAGCTTGCTTCCATGGAAACATAAGGTCACAATGAGTGTCCAGATTTTTTTAACTAGCATTGAATATTTATTTGTTTAAAGAAAACTATTTATTATATCATGGTCTTTCATTTTTTTAAAACCCACTTGCATTCACAAAAATACTTTCATTAGATTAAGCCAAGGACATTAAACCAAATATTTACCTATGCAAAAGTAAAAGAAGATATTTCAGTTCTACTTATATTATAATCAGTGCACTTTTATACCCCTTCCCCACCCCAACTGCACAAGATTACAACCTGTTGACATAAACATGATTTTGTCTAGTCTTTCTTCTCTTTTTACACTGCAATGCCTACATTTCCTAGAGCTAAAAAAGAGGAAGAAAAATGAACCTATTTACTTTGGTATTTTTATCACATACAATGATCACTAAAAATACAATATCACATACAATTTGTATCATTAAATGTTTTATACAAATGCTTTTAAGAACAAAACTTGCTTTACTTACAGTTATTTCTCCCTCTTTCTCCATCTTTTTTAATGTCCTTCCAAACATTAATGACATGAAGAGGACCACATTGCCTGTCAGTCCCCCAGCATTTGTCAACAAAAATCCAGTCTTTCTCAGCCACTTTTTCTTGTAAAGCCTATATTAAATCAGTGAATGCTTAAAAAGATGAATGCTGATTTTTCAACCCCTGTGTAAGTGAAACATACAATCCTGAACACTTAGAACAGCAATTTATTTCCCAGGGAAAAAAATCGCTGTTCCAAAAAAAAAAAAACTTTAAAACATTTGTGAAGACTGGTAGGGAAGGGATGAAGGCTGCCAGCCTAGTCATATAGAATTTGATACATAATTCTGGCATCTGTAAATATAAATGTAAAATACAGGCTTGTATCTTAAATGTAAAGAAATGCTGTTTCAACAATGTTGCAACATTGCCATCTGCTGTAAGGAAAACTAAGTCAAGCATTTCAAATCTTTCTTTTGAAATTAAAATTATTTCATCACTGCCTTTGATGTTTTACAATTCGGCTCTGGTCCAGCTAGAGGAAGACATACTGCCTATTGTTTTAAAGCTAAAGTTAATGACCAGAATTTACATGTGGAATGTCCTTTATTGCTCTAAGTGTAAAAGAAAGTAAATGCAGTTAATGTGTAGCATGGGAACTCCAGGAAGGGTGAAAAAGATGATGTAATGTTTATCAGAACTGGAGTTTCAATTTAAATAGTGAGAACCAGAGATTGTTGAGCATTTTTGTCTTGATATCCAACCTCAGCACTGCCTGTTATCTTAGAAGTGTATTTTCTTGTAGAAATAGATAGGACTATAAAGATTAGATTAAGTGTTTTTCTGTTATGGCAGAACTGTACTATGCAGTTATTTTAATTTCTGTGTGCTCTCTGAACTCTTGAATAGCACTGTGGTGTAGTAGTATTGTCTTGTGTTTTTAGTATTTATTATTAAATATTTTTAAAACCTCTTAATTGTGGCTGGTTTATGTAGAGATAATTAAGCTCTAGAGTGCATTGCATGTTTATAGAGTTTATTGTACAAAGCCACTCTAATAAGCCTTGACTAATTAGTCACACTTACCAAATGGATAATAATATTGCACAGTAATAATTGGACACCCTTTTAAGGGCCTTTGGGGAGCTGATAATTATTAGCTGGTGGTGGCAGTGATTACTACCTTATAGTCTGGGTAAAGGGGCACAGCTGGAGAATCTGTGAAGTTGTATGAATACTTATCTCAAAGTGTATGTGTCAGCTACTTGGGCAGGGACACGAAGCACTGGTTGGACAGAGAGGGTACTGGAGGTTGGCTTGCCAGCTAGGCTGAGATCTGGACCATATAGCTGTGCCAGTGGGGAGTCTTATTGGGGACCTGTAGAGCAAGGGAGCAACCAGCCCCAGACTGACTGTGATCTCTGTGCACACTTAAGGGAAATTGCACTTTACTGTGTGTATTTATCCTTTCCTCTCATATGAGATGCCCTCTCTGGCGTTAGTGGTGAGGATTGAGGTTCCTTGGATTGCTGGACCAGGGAACAGGTGTCACATGTGGTTTGCAGTGGTGGGATCCACTTCACATTTGTGGTGGTGGTGGATATCCACATCACATATTAATTAGTTGGCAAATACTAATTTGCTTGTGGTGGTGTGGGTAGAGTGAATCCTGTAGCTTATGTGCAATGATCTCTGAAGGTGTTTTGTACTCTAAAACAGCCATGCAGTGAATACTCAGAGTTCAGATTACAATTGTTTTATTTCTTCTGTTAGCTTAGTTAGTCAGGGTGAGCAAGCATCATGTCAGCAGAGGAGTATGGAAAGCTGACAAGGAGCCAGCTGGTGGAGATTTGCCAGGGTTGGGGACTGGTGCATGGAAACCTGACTAAGGCAGACCTGACTGCAGCCTTGGTTACAGCTGCATCAGAAAACAGCATCCAGGAGGACAATCAGACTGGCAATGGAGATGCAATATCCTCAGAGAATGGACAGCTTAACCTTTATGCGAAGGACAATCAGACTGGCAGTGGAGATATAATATCCTCAGAGAATGAACAGCTCAACCTTTCTGCAGTGGACTTAAAAATCCAGCTGGAGCTAAAGAGACAAGTTGGAGGCCGGGCGTTTGGAGATAGAAGCCAAAGAAAAGGAGCATCAGAGGAGGCATGAGAGGGAAATGCTGACTCTTCGCCAGAGTCATGGAGGTTATGGGGAATGGAGTAACTGGACCCCAGAAGCACAACAGGCCAGTAAATTTATTCTGCAATTTAAAGAGGGGGATAATCTTGATAGCTTCATCCATATGTCTGAGAGGGTATGCAAACAGTATAGTGTTGACCAAAGGCTCTGGGTACCGTTCCTGACCCCCTTACTCCGTGGGAAAGCTATAACTTTTTTTATCAAAAATGCCTGACTTTGTCTGTTTTGATTATGCTGCTGTAAAAAAAATGTCTTTTAGAATGTTTTAAGCTAACACCTGAAATGTATAGGAAAAAGTTTCGTGAGCATAGAAGCAAGGCAGAAGAAAGTATGTGTGAACATGTTGCTGAACTTAGCACTTATTTTCATAGCTGGGTGAGTGGATGTCAGGTCACCTTTTGATGAGGGAACAAGCCCTTAGCACTTTGCCTGAGGACATGAGGATCTTGTTAGCTGATAGACAATGTGCTACTTCAAATGAGTTGGGGAAGAAGGGAGACCTGTACCTGGCCAGCAGGGTAGCTCTGCACAGGAAGGGGACCCCCCCGTACTGTTCATGGGTCTAAAGGAACCCATGGTGAGCAGCACAGACTGCTACAACAGAATCTGCCAGTAGCAGGGGAAGCCACTAGTCCAGATACACGTCCAGGAGCTAGGTTAAATGTTTTGAGTGCAACCAGTGAGGCCATGTGGCATACAGGTGTCCATGGAGACAAGGTGGGGAACCAAAGGTGAGGGAGCCAGTAAGTGGGAAAGACAAAATGCCAATAGTAGGTTGTCTTGAGACAACAGGGGTACTAAACTACCATCCTGCAGATGTCCTGAGAGGGAAAGATTTGGATGAGGCAGTACCATGTACTTATGCAGTTACATGCAGTCAGGCTAAGAGACAAGCATGTGGGTCTGGTAGCCTGGGAGAGACCCAGACAGACTGCATACTTGCAGCCAGGACTGGTGAGATGGTTACCTCAGGGAGTGAGCTACGCTGTAGCAGTGAGACTGAAGGTGAGTCATAACTGCTTGTGAGTACTGATGTTCCCTTGGACAGGGTAACTGCAAAGGTAGAGGTGAGTTGTAGTACCAAGGTGGACAGTGAGGCATCACTGTCAGAGGATGCCAGAATTCCTGTGGAAGGGGAGCTGTGAATGGTTAGAAGAAGAGAGTTGAGACAGGCTCAGCTCTCAGACCTTACATAGCAAGGCCTGAGGCAGGTAGCTAGGGAGGCACCTGATTCTCAAGGAAATGGGGAATTTGTATACTGGGACAAAGGGTTACTATACAGAGAGTGGACCCCTGAGGGAGGGCTAGAAGGTGAGAGAGTACAGCAGTTGGTAGTGCCTAGAGCCTACCATCTGGTACTTCTAACCATAGCCCATGATATTCCCTTTGCAGATCATATGGGCATAAAACATACAAAGAGGTGTATTATGCAGAACTTGTATTGGCCTGGAATTTCCAGAGATGTAACAGGGTACTGCAGGACCTGTGAGCAGTGCCAAAAGGTAGGCAAGGCAGGAGACAAGGTGAGAGCTCCTTTGATGCCTTTGCCTGTGATTGAGGAGCCATTGCAGAGAGTAGTGATGGATATTGTGGGTCCTCTGAGTACCCCAAGTTCCACAGGGAAATAGTATATCCTAGTGGTAGTGGATTATGCTACATGATACCCTGAGGCAGTGGCTTTGTCCTCCATTGAGGCAGAGAAGGTGGCAAATGCTTTGTAGAGATTTTCAGCAGGGTAGGTTTCCCAAAAGAAATACTGACTGACTAAGGTGCCAATTTCATGTCAGATCTGCTGGCTTGTCGGTGGAAGTCCTGTGGGGTGAAGCACATGAAGACCACCCCCTACCATCCCCAGACTAATGGTCTTGTTGAGAGGTTAAACTCTACAATCAAGTCCATGCTATGGGCATTTGCAGATCAGTTTAAGAGGGAGTGGGACAAATATTTGCCCCATCTGTTGTTTGCTTACAGAAAGGTTCCCCATGAATCCACAGGTTTTTCACCCTTTGAGTTGTTGTATGGGCATAGGGTGATGGGACCTCTAGATTTAATTCGAAATGAGTGGGAAGGTGAGTGTGAGTCTCACAAGGAGTCTGTTGTGGCATACGTCCTAAACCTCAGGACAAACTCATGGGATTGGCCCAGGAGAATTTGGCAGAAGCCCAACAACAGAAAAAGGTGTGGTATGACAGGAATGCTTAAGATATGAGTTTAGAGTATGCTGTGGGGCAGCAGGTAATGGTTCTCATTCCTGTCAGACACAACAAACTGCAAGCAACTTGGGAGGGACCCTACAAGGTGGTAAGAAAGGTAAGTGATGTTAACTACATGGTGGAACTGCTAGGCAGATGGCAGGGGCACAAATTGTACCATGTTAACATGATGAAAACTTACCATGGTAGGGAGGCCCTTGTGCTGGGCATTTACAGTGGATTGCAGGAAGATTCTGAGGGAGATCTGGGGACTGATCTCCTCAGTGAGGCTAGGGCTGACACCTCGGTGGAAGGGGTAGCAATGTCCCAACAGCTGTCTCCTACCCAGGTTTGACAATTCTGAGCAGTGTTGCAGGAGTTTGGGGAGGTGTTCACTGGGAAACAAGGGTGCACCCACCTGGTGCAGCACCAGGTGGATACAGGACCCCAAAGGTATATTAGGCAGGCCCCTTATAGGGTGCCTGAGAGAGTCAGATTCTGAGGGAGGAGGTACAGGAGATGTTGGAACTAGGGTGATTCAAGAGTCCAACAGTCCCTGGGTCTCCCAAGTGGTGCTGGTGCCAAAGAAGGATGGCAGCACCAGGTTATATGTGGACTACAGGAAATTAAATAGTCACACAGAGTCGGATGCTTACCCCATGCCTATGACAGATGAGGCACTACAGCAGCTGGGTGGGACTAAGTACCTTACAACTATTGATCTTACCAAGGGTTACTGGCAGGTGCCCTTGACTCCCAGTGTTAGAGAGAAGTCAGCCTTTGTGACTCCTTTTGGCTTGTATGCGTTCACAAAGATGCCCTTTGGGATGAAGAATGCCCCAGCAACTTTCCAGAGACTGGTAGATAATATCCTAGCAGGAGCAGGAGGGTTTGCCCTTGCATACCTAGATGATATTGCCATCTACAGTCATTCCTGGCCAGAGTACCTTCAGCATGTCAGGGAGGTGCTGGACAGATTACAGAGGGCAGGGTTGACCATTAAGCCAAGCAAATGTCAGATGGGTATGGCAGAGGTTTCCTACCTAGGACACAGAGTGGGGAGTGGTAAGATAAGGCCAGAACCTGCCAAAGTGGAAGCCATTCAGGCATGGCCTGCACCTGTTACTAAAAAGCAGGTGAGGGTATTTTTAGGGACAGAAGGGTACTACAGAAAGTTTGACCCTAGTTATAGTACCATAGCTGCTCCCCTCATAGACCTGACAAGGAAGAACAGGCCAGATAAGGTAGTGTGGACCCCAGCATGTGAGCAGGCATTCCAGAAGCTTAAAAAGCTTTGAGAGGACCCCTGTGTTAGCCAGTCCAGATTACAGCAAATAATTTGTTGCGCAAGTGAATGCCTCAAACCATGGGGTGGGGGCTGTACTTAGCCAGATTTCTTCAGAGGGAGAAGAGCACCCACTGGTTTATCTCAGTCATAGGCTCCAACCCAGGGAGGAATGCTATGCAGCTGTAGAAAAGGAATGTCTAGCCATAGTGTGGGCACTGCAGAAACTTCAGCTGTATCTGTATGGAAGGAAATTCACTATTATGACAGATCACAACCCTCTAACATGGTTAAACAGAGCCAGTCAGCAAAATGTCAAGTTGCTAAGATGGAGCCTGGGGTTGCAAGCATATGATATGTCAGTGTAGCACTGCAGTGGGAGTAGCAATGCCAATGCAGATGGGCTCTCAAGACAGGGAATGGGGTGAGGTACCTTCAGAGAGACCTAACCCTTACAAGTGGCATTTCTCAAGGGGCACTTGAAAAACTAGCTTGAGTTCTCCAGGGGGAGAGATGTGAAGACTGGTAGAAAAGGGGTGAAGGCTGACATCCTAGTCAAATAGAATTTATACATAATTCTGGCATTTGTAAAAATAAATGTAAAATACAGGCTTGTGTCTTAATTGTAAAGAAATGCTGTTTCAACAATGTTGCAACATTGCCATCTGCTGTAAGGAAAACTAAGTTAAGCATTTCAAACCTTTCTTTTGAAATTAAAATTATTTCATTACTGCCTTTGATGTTTTACAATTCGGCTCCAGTCCACCTAGAGGAAGGCATACTGCCTATTGTTTTAAGGCTAAAGTTAATTACCGGAATTTACATGTGGAATATCCTTTATTGCTCTAAGTGTAAAAGAATGTAAATGCAGTTAATGTGTAGCCTGGGAACTCCAGGAAGGGTGAAAAAGATGATGTAATGTTTATCAGAACTGGAGTTTCAATTTAAACAATGAGAACCAGAGATTGTTGAGCATTTTTGTCTTGGTATCCAACCTCAGCACTGCCTGTTGTCTTAAGTAAGTTTTCTTAAAAGTGTGTTTTCTTGTAGAAATAGCCAGGACTATAAAGATTAGACTAAGTGTTTTTCTGTTACATCAGAACTGTACTACGGAATTATTTTAAGTTTATGTGTGATCTCTGAACTCTTGAATAGCACTGTGGTGTAGTAGTATTGTCTTGTGTTTTTAGTATTTAAGTATTTTTAAAACCTCTTAACTGTAGCTGGTTTATGTATGATAATTAAGCTCTAGAGTACATTGCATGTTTATAGAGTTTATTGTACAAGGCCACTCTAATAAGCCTTGACTGATTAGTCACACTTACCAAATGGATAATAATATTGCACAGTAATAATTGGACACCCTTTTAAGGGCCTTTGGGGAGCTGATAATTATTAGCTGGTTTTGGCAGTGATTACTATCGTATAGTCTGGGTAAATTGGCACAGCTGGAAAATCTGTGTCAGCCTTTCCCAGGAGTGCCTGTGACGTTGTATGAATACTTATCTCAAAGTGTGTGTGTTTCAGCTACTTGGGCAGGGACACAAATCACTGGTTGGACAGAGAGGGTACTGGAGGTTAGCTTGCCAGCTAGGCTGAGATCTGGACCCTATAGCTGTGCCAGTGGGGAGTCTTATTGGGGACCTGGGAAGCAAGGGACCAACCACCCCCAGACTGACTGTGATCTCTGTGTGCACTTAAGGGAAATTGCACTTTACTATGTGTATTTGTTATCCTTTCCTCTCATATGAGATACCTTCTCTGGTGTTAGTGGTGAGGATTGAGGTTCCTTGATTGCTGGGCCAGGGCACGGGTGTCACAACATTACATAAATTGGGAGGCTTCATCCCCACAGCCCCCGACGTGGTGAGCTGTGCCCCCCACACCCCCCTACTTAAATATACCAACTCCAAGATCCAAGATCGGACAACAGTGATGAAAGTGGCAAAATAACAAAAGCAGCCAAGAGATTTCTTTCCCAGGGAAAGAATTTGCTTATATGCCATTTTGGTATTTTGCCATTTCGTGCTTTCAAGTTTGATCAAGACACATTCGAAAGAATGAATCTTCGATCATATAATAGGGAACCGATGCTTTATAGTCTGACATTTATTCAGTAATTTCAGTGTTGCATGTCTTCTTCCTGTTCATCTCCATTTCCCAGTCCCAGACTCTGGTTCAAGTCCAAAGTACTCCCAATTCTTCTAGTCAACTCATGCACTTTTTTCTGTCTTTCAAGCATTTTCCTTTGGAACATTGAAAATGGTTTCACTGGGAAGTCTCTCTATGTGCATTACCATCAGAAGAATAAGAAGCAGAGTCCCTTCTGTTTGATAGCTCACCCATCATTGAATAAACTTTTGTATTTCTCCCTTAGCCTGCTCTGCATCAAAAAATAATTTGATTCTCCAAGGAAAAAAAATATTCTGAATACAGATGTATACAGCATCTTGACTCTCACACTTGCTTCTTGACATTCCCCACTTGCTGGAATAAATCTGTTTCTCTTCTGTATGGAGTAGAGTGAATAATCATTTTCCACAAACACTCTACTGTCTCCAACTTTTAATAGTTTACCCTTTTGACACAGTTTTGCCAGTATCAACTCTTTCTGCTGGTAGGATTGCATTTTTAATAGTATGGCTGCTTTCTCATGGACATGTTTGGAGCATACACATGATGTGCCCTTTCGATTAACAGATCCTGCTGTGAAATACCAGTCCAGTTGATTCCTTTTGCCTTCATAAAATTAATACAGTCTGTTCCTTCTAGTTTCTCTGGTAGAGCAGAAAATCTCAGGTTTTCCCTATGCACTCTGTTCTCTAATTATAGCATTTCTTCTTGAGCAGTTTCATTCTCAGCTAGCCTTTTCTTCATTTTGACCTCTGATTTTTGCAGTTTTATCAGCTCACCTGAGTATCAGTTTAAAACTTCTTCCATTTTTCAACCTTTTGCTATTTAAGTTGATATATTTCTTCAGTGTTTCACTTATTTTAATCGGCTCTGAGCACATTTGACTTACTCTTTCCTCCAGATTACTTGAAGCCATGTCTTGTACCAAAGATGGAGCTTCAACTGCTTTTTGCTGAACAGCTGCTATATTCTTCCCGGTCAGCATTTTCTCTTTACCTTTTCTAGCTTATCTTCTTTCAGGCTCTCTTAGTTTCCTCTTTGCTGGCATCTAGGCAGTAGAAGTATTAGCTAGTAACCATATATACTAAAAGTGACAAGAGTTCCTGGCCATTGTTTTTCAGTTTTTTTTTTCACACTGGGAGAGCTGAAGTTACACTGTTAATCAATGTACAGCAATCTTGGAAAGCCTACAGAAGAACAGTTGTAGTCAAACAATGTATATAAATATTTAACTTCCCTATAAACAGATGAATTAAAGACTCCTCACTTTTTTCTTATTTATACATCTGTTCTACTCAATACTATTTTCTATATTGTTTTTGGTATACGACTTTATTGGTACTTCTTCCTTGATTGAATTTTGCATGTGTTCTTCTGTAAACTTTTTCAAGATTGTACTTTATATATGTTTTTTATTGTTTATTGTTTTTTGTTTGATATTCTTGGAGCTTTTCTCCCCGGGCCTCTACTGAAAATGGACATGTATCCAGCTAGACTAGCCCGGTCAACAAATGTAAAATAAAATAAATTAAATAAATTAAACCTCTTAATGTATGGTTATTTAACAAGAGCTATTGATGAAGGTCACTGTAATTTTCCATCTATTATGCATAACATTAAATAAGCAAAAATATTTCATGTTACCCCAGAATCAGACTGATAAATTAAGCATAATTTCAAAAAAGAGCACACCAACATGCCATATGCAAAGATTAGACCATAGTCATCTAAACGCCTCGGATGAAGCCAAAGCATTACTGCACACCTCCAGATTGCAAAAAGTAAAACAGGTAATACCAACTTTAACAAATGCATACACAGGCCCACCCTAATACAATGCCTTGCAGAAGGACTCCTCACTGACATAACTGTTGGTGGTGAAATGATTCCCACTAACCGCACATCTGTATGTCATTTACTGGTGCTGCCTAACTCCAATCAAAAGCCTAAGCCTACAGTGCCTAACAACAGACAGCAACATCACTTGATCCCATAGCTTTAATTTACATTCCATTCCAACTTCTCCCAACCCAAATGCAACTCCAGTTGCTGTAACAGCCACAAGTGTATTATGCATGCAATACATATAGCAAAGAACAATTCAAACAAATAAAAAAGCTTTAAAGTGAAACAACAGCCACTCAATCTTGGGCAGCATGACTGAAATTAGTAGATGCCACCATACTGTTCATGTACATATAACCCACTGTAGACATGCAGTTTGTAGCAAGTTCAAATATTGATAGCAGATTTGGCATAGATTCATAGGTTTATAGGTCACTACTAGGCAATCAGTCTGCAGACTATTTAATGTCTAGCAAATAACCAAGCAGTGATCAAAGGGGATAATTAAAATGTGTACATTGTGTCTGTGAGGTAAACATTTTAACCACATAACTACTCAACTACACCATCAATTGGACAGTAGGCAGTGACTCTTGCCTACAGTTAAGCATCTCCACCTGACAAACTATTCAGCTTAGTGACCTTGGCTACCACATGTATTGCCTTGTAATGTTCTGAAGAGCGCCCCAAGAAATCCACTTCTTGCCACAGTAGATTGAGTGTGCAGAATACAGTTTCATCTCCTGTTGTTACATCCTTACATTTCTCAATGGTTTCAGAGGGCCATAGTTGTTGGAGATGGTATTGGACAAAGAAGACAGAGTTCGGTTGACAGAATTTGATCTTTGGGTGAATTTGCAGGGGAAGCTGGATATTGACAGTCTTTGGGTTGGAAGAGCCTTTAGGTTTCTTGAGCTTTGGGGTTGGATGGATGGGTCCCTGAGCATCTTTCCACATTTGCAGACTGATCGGTCTTCATTTTAAATGGACACTATAGTGACATTGTTGTAAATGCAGAAAGTAAGTCTTACAACAGCAGTTATGACGTATTGATGTATGTAATAAAAAAGCTTGGCTGTGAACAAAGACATTCCAGTTTCTTGGACCTATAAAAGTGTAAAAGAAAGAAACTTAAAGATAGGCTATATTCTGTGATATAATTATCTGATTTAAAGTGGTCTGTTTAGAAACTGCTGTTCATTTGCTGACTTAAATACTTCAGTGAAAGCACCAGTAGAAATAAATTAATCCGTTTCTGATATTAAAAATGCACAGGAATATTTGATCTGAGTTTATAGGTTCATAGAGTTAGAGCTGTATACTAGGCCAATAACCACTATGGCCTTTTAAAGCCAAGCCATGGAGCCCAAGTCTTTGATAAGTAATGGCACCCTTGATAAGTGCAAGCAGGGGCCTGGGAGATAAACCATGTACAGGCTGTCTGTGCCCATTAGTGACTCAGGTGCCACACCAGTGATGAATTTCTTGTGCCCTATCCAGTTTGTTTGAGTTACACTTGAGCTGGCTTAGGGAGGAACTTTGCTTCACATGGATGATGAGCCTGTCCCAGAGATGGAGTAGTCTCTGGGATAAATACCTGTCAATTCAGCAGGTCATATTTATATCAGAGGCAAGGTCTGAGTCTTTAGAATGGGTATTTCTGATGCTGTTTGTTTTGTGGATATGCAAGAGGTCCATCAGAGTGAGGTCTGACAATGCCTTGAATGCCAGGCATAGATCTCCCCTCAACAGCCTGTAGGAAACAGAATACAGGGATAGGGCCTAGAGGCAGTCTGCATAGGACATGTTACTTATACTCTGTATCTCTGTATCCTATCAGTGAGGAACCTCTGTGGACATTGCAATTCATGGAGTTCATTTTCATCTCTGTTTAATGCTATTTATTGTATGTGTGTTAACACATGGTGTTAATTAGTGATATTTTTTAGACTGCTATTTCAGGTAATATGTATTAGATAACATCTACTGATATACAAAATATTGAAATACCAGGGAAGGGTGAAGAATACTACTAGGTTTCATTGCAAGGTGCAGTGCATAGTTCATACTCGAACAATTGCTAGAAGTAATAAACGTCCATGTTGGGGATAACTTCTCATTATGTCTTAGTGTTTATCCATTCAGTTACACCTGCCAGACTACCTGATAAGAAATAACTTTTTATTGCTTTCATAAAATGTTCTTTATTGTGACACATTCAGGTCAGCCCATATCATCAAGAGAAGTGGGAGTAGCACTGATTATGAAAATCTCTGGTTACATCTTGTAGGAATCATGTCACATATTTCTTTTTTTGACATAACCAGGCAAAAGCTTCCACATAAATGGTATGTGAAAAACAAACAAAAGGAGTTTCACGCTGCAGGGGTAGCCACTTTTGTTTGTCATACCATAAGACATGTATCGGGAAAAGTTCATACAAAAAGGGCTTGCATTATTAGTTGAGACGAAATGAACAGTTTGTAGTTACAACACAAAAATGCAAAACCTTAGAATATGTTCTTTTAGAATCATCCAGGATTACATCCATAATCCCAGCTGAGCCTTAAGTGAATTATTGAAGGACATACAATCAGCTTTATGCATAATTCATCAAATACACTTTCATAGTTGTATATCTTGAATAAGCAAATGGTCCTCCTATGCTCACTATTTACGCTAATCAGAAGCATCAAAGACTTACTGCGGTAATGGCCCATTGCCTGACAGCTATGAGTCATAATTGGGGGTGGTGCAGGCGCACACACCCTATTTAAGGGAATGTTGCTGTTCCTGCCTGCAGAATCCATCAACAGGCATGTTGTATGGATGAATATGGAATCATCTGACAATGACCGCATAGGTGGAAGGCCGTAGGTTATAGTGAGGGCTCATCGGTTGTACAGCAGCTGTTCAGTCATCCATTATATTGACTGTATTGCTCTTGCCATTTTCTTTTTTTAATATATTTTATAAAAAAAGAAAAGATTTAAACTAACAACAGGAATGTATTGAAAGTCACGTAGGGTGATTGGGGGGCATATTTTAAATTATAACATTTTAAAAAATAAATATACATTATGTGTGTGTGTGTGTGTGTGTGTGTGTGTGTGTGTGTGTGTGTGTGTGTGTGTGTGTGTGTGTGTGTGTGTGTGTGTGAAAAAAATAGAGAATTATATTATATAATATTTTTAGATCCAGCCAGCTCTACATAGTTTTTAATAAAAAATGTTATGTAGAATTCATAATATATATAAAAACACACACACACATACAGTATTAGCACACTAGCCATTGTTGGGCAGAATTTATTTTCTAGTTTAGCTGCTGTACTACACATCTGAAGGATGAGTGCTCTCTTATACATGTGTGTGTGTGTGTGTGTGTGTGTGTGTGTGTGTGTGTGTGTGTGTGTATATATATATATATATATATATATATATATATATATATATATATATATATATATATACATTTAATGGTACTTTGGGTAAAACCCCTGCATTCTGTTCATCTTAAGAATTGTATTAATTGCATATATAAATACCTGGCATATTGTACCATTAAAACGGGTGTCACAGTTAAAACTTTGTTAGGGCATATTTATGATTGCCTGAATTTGAATGATTTTGCTGCATAGGGTTTGCTTCTTTATGCCAGGGGGGTTGTTTAGTTTACTATCTTTGGCAGTTTGGAACATGCTTTAATTAATAAGGGGGATACTGGGTATGGCAGTGGGGGGGGGGGTAAATCCTAACATGTTTGTTTTATCCTTTTGGAATGACGTGTCAGTGTAAAGGAGTGCTTATTTGGATCAGTAACTGCATTTTTTTGTGTAGCCTGATTTATTATGGAGGTAAATTCTGATGGCTGGCTAAGGGTAATTCACTCAAATTTTGTTTTATGTTTTAGTGGGAATTAGGTGTAGCTTAAATGGTATTATATAATTATTTGTGTGTCAGTATCTTGGGTACAATGTTTTTATGATAAAGCTGCAATGTTAGTGTCAAACTTAATTAAGTGAACGTGGCATTTTGGATAACCAGTAGTACATAATGTTTACCTCATCATTTGATTCTTAGGTTGTATACATTCTTGGTTTTGGCAGAGTGGTTCTTATAGGATATGACATGGCATTCTAGAACCCCTGAAGCAGCTCAGTTTGTTTTAGGCACAGTAGCAATTTTTAAGAACAGGAGGAAGGAAACAACCTGAGGGTTTTATATTCTCGAATTGTTATTCCAGAACTGTTGTACTGCAATTGTCTGCCTTACTTTCCTTAGTAACTTGTATTTTATTGCTGTTTTCACTGTTTGTAACACCCATTTTGCTATTTTCACTGTTTGTTAAGTATTTACTGATACCTTTCACTGTTGCAAAGCAATCCATTCTGCTTATTCTGGTTTTCCCACCAGGCAGTGCTAAAATAACTTATTTATTTTCTCTTTAAAACATACTTTAGAGTCTCCTTGCTGTTTTTTCTGCTGTTTAAAATGTTTTTAGTGTCTCACTGGTATTTTTCTGCTGTGTTAACATTCTCTAGTGTTTCCCACCAAAACTAGGGTACCTAATAGCTGTAGCATAGTCCAGATACAGGTTTGCTGCATCTGGGTTTGTAGTGGCTGTTTGTTCTGAGCACATTTTCTAGGCCATCTTTAATTGGAAAGGACCCTTCTGCACTCTAATGAGAGAAGTGCACTGATTGGAACCTGTCTGGTGAAGGGTGTTTGGTCTAGGGCTTGCAGTAAGCATCCTCATTGGTTCTTTTGAACCTTTTAAACATTTTTTTTTCAGATTTTTAGCTTCTGTTATTTAAGCCCTGCATTGGAGCAGGTTTTTGCTTGTTTGCACATTGCACAGCATCATGCACTGCCGTACAATTCTGCGCCGCCATAGCCAGACAGATAAATTCAACAATTTTCCTCTTAGACACGGCTGTAGCACATTAGTGTAGTCCTCATCCTGTCAAAGAAATACTGCTAGTGAGCTGTGACTATTAAACCAACAGCAAAAAAAAAAACATTAGAAATATCCATCCACTGAGCATCTCCTTGATCAGTCCTGAAAAATTCCCACTTTGTGAATAACAGTTCTTCAACATAGCATTATGGACTGTTGGACTACCCTTGTTTCTCCTGCCACACTTGTTGACCTGGGTCTCTGAGGCAGTGTAGTAATTGCCTCATGTACACTGATAACCCTCTACTAATAACTCACTCTAGTACAGAATGCCAGAGATGTAGCTACACCAAGAATCTTGAATCCCTGCTCTCTCACACTCAAAACAGCAACACTGACAAGGTTGTCAACTCATCCACCACTACTCATGCACAAAAAACAATATACGTGAAGGTTCTCTCAAAAAAACTTACTGAAACACCAGAGATCTCCAAAACACAAGACTGCTATAACTAACACTATTTCCAGAGTACCCATGACACATAGTAACACCAGGGTCTCACCTACCAAGCCCATAAGGCGTAACACTCCAAAAACATTTTTTTTTGTCATTGGAGACTCCATAGTGAGACACAAAGATGTCCCACTCACCAGGCTAGACAAGGAGAAAGTCACGGTCAGCTGCCTGTCCAGTGCGAGGATTCATCAGATCATGCATGCACTCTGGTGTCTCGATAACAAGTACCATTATTACTCTGTCATAGTTCAAGTTGGAGTGAATGACCTGAGACTTACCTCACTGGTCTATATGAAAAGAAACATGTTTTAGCTCTCTGAATATGTGTTCCAGGAAGGTATGTCCCTAGCCTTGAATAGCATACTACCCTCACCTAAAATTATGTCACAGAATAAAGAAAATGACTGATTTCAATAATTGGCTTAGTTTTTTGGTGTCATTCAAAGGGGATCTAGTTTCTGTCAGCCTGGGAAGTCATTGTCAACAAACCTTGCTGCTTTGCCAGAAACAGTTTGCATCTGGCATCACTAGGCTTCTGGCTGCTGGTAAAGATTCTTGCCTCCCCCACAGTGTCTTTTTTAGGCAAGGTCTTGAAAACAAACTTACCGATGTGAAATTTCCCAATCATAACAAAATAAGAGTCATAATGTGAAATGCTAGGAGCTTAAACCAAAAAGTGCACATACTGGAAGCACTTCTATCACTGGAACATGTAGATGTCTGTGCAGTCACAGAACCCTGGTTCAAGCATTCCAAAACATACTTGATACACCATGGCTGAAATAATAAAATAACTTTAATAAAAATAATAGTGTATAAGGTGAGCACCTTTGCGGTACAACACACCACTTCTTCAGACTAGTAAAGTTATAGAAGTGTAACACACCTGCTTTTAAAATCAGGAACAATGAATAAACTACAAATAATCAAATGAGGAAAATCGTTCTCATCCAATGAAAGCACAAAGTGCACAAATCAAACTACAGAGCTGCGCCACATAGCCGATCAAAATCATCAGTTATGTACACAAATCACAGTTCAAATTGAGCCATAACAGGCAACCAGCCTAAAGCAGGAAGTGTTCTTTTCATTCACAGTAAGCTAACCAATCAAATAACTATCTATGAACACAAATCAAAATACAGATCTAAGCTGTAGCAGCCACTCAAATACAACATAAAGACATGCTTTCATGTATAACAAACTATAATCATGAAGCTAAACAAATAGTAAATTTAGTGTCGCAAACCATAATTCTTTAGTACAGGTTTGACAGATAAAGCTTCATTTAAACCAAGAAAGCTGTCCGCTTTTAGACACATGACACTGACATGAAAGCATTTCTTCCTGTTGTATTTGATTGGCTGCTACAGTTTAGCTCTGTATTTTGATTTGTATTCATAGTTATTTGATTAGTTAGCTTATTAGGAATGAAAGCAACACTTCCTGATTTAGGCTGATTGGCCACTATGGCTCAACTTGAACTGTGATCTGTGAACATAGCTAATGATTTTGATTGGCTATGTGGCGCAGATCTGTAATTTAATTTGTGCACTTTTGTTTTAATTGGATGAGAACTATTTCCTCATTTCATTATTTGCAGTTTATTGGTTATTTCTGATTTTAAAAGCAGGTGTGTTACACTTCTGTAACTATTTGTCTGAAGAAGCAATGTGTTGTATTGTGAAAGTGCTCACCTAATACATTGTATTATTTTTATTAAAGTTGTTATTTTATTATTTCAGTCATGGTTTGTCAAGTACGTTTTGGAATTCTTACAGATTTTCCTTACACCTTGGCTTGACCTTTACCTGGATACCGATTTTAGTTTTGGAACCTGGTTCAAGGCTTGAGACAATACCTCAGCCTTGCAAGGCTATAATGCCTTCCACACCTTTAGACTGCAAAATGACTGGGTGAGAACCAAAGAAGGCAGTGTTTCTATCTATATTAGAGATACATTCACCTCCTGTCTAGTTAGACTGGACAACTCTGTGGAGTAACTCCAAGTTCAGGTTACTGTGGGTAAAACCTCCGTTGCAGTCATAGCCAGTTATAGATTCCCCTCCATGGGTCATGATGTGCATGAAGCCTACTTGACCAAACATGATTCCTGAACACTCTGGTTATGGGGAATTTCAAATATCCCACCATCAAATGGGAAACCTACTCCAGCCCTAACTCACTAGTGGAAAAGTTCCTTAACTTTGTTAACTCAAATGCCCTCAAACAAATTGTTCATACCCTGACAAGAGGAACAAACTTGCTAGATTTGGTCCTTACCAACATGACAAATAGATGCACTGCTGCAACTGTTGGGCCTTCATTCGTTAGATCTGACCACAAATCAGTCACCTTCGAGCTGGCACTAACACCAGAACTCACAAAGGGTGAAATCAGACTAAAACACTTCACTAAGGTAAACTATATCCTCCTTGGGGAAAGTATAAATGCATTCCAAACCCCACCCCTGGCTGGAAGTGGTAATTACACCGAAGCAAAGCCCTGTACAGTCACTTGCATAAGTGTATTCACATGGCTGTACCAGAAAGAATCAAAGCCCAAGCCCCAAGTAAAAACAAGCCACCATGCTGGACATTCAGCATCAACAAACTTTACAACAAATGCAAAACATTGCTGTTCAAGAAAACAAAAGTGAGGTCCCTACAATGGAAAACCACCCTCCTCGGCTTCAACAGGCAAATAAGACGTCAAATCCTCTAAGGGTAACTTTGAGAAAAACTTAGCAATCACAGCCAAGGATAACCATAAGGCCTTTTACAGCTACATATGTAGCCTAAAAGGGTAGGATCCAAGCATGTGCAGAAATAGTGACTAACTGTATCACACACACTACCCCCACAGAGATAGCAAACTTGCTAGTGGATAGGTTTGGTGAAAAGTTCACTCCCTTATCCCCTCCAAACATATTACAAACCCTGCCCCAAGCTCCCCCTCACCCTACATATCTGAAGGCAGGTCATTAAAGCATTGTCCAAGGCAAAAAAAACACAGTCTCTATGGGACCAGAGGGCATACCAGGCTGTCTTTTAAACAGGCTAAAACATGAACTAGCATCACCATTAAGTACCTTTTTCAATCATATTCTAACTACAAGCTTTGTTCTTGTGGAATGGAAAACAGCAGCAGTTATTCCCCTCCACAAAGGTGGCCTATTAACAGACCTTGGGAATTATAGACCCATAAGTGTGCCCAGCCTTATCTGTAAGGCCATGGTACATATCATTATGAACCTCATTAATGAAGACATAGGCAACCTCCAAATCCCGGATACAAACCCAGTTTGGCTTTGTCAAGGGCAGATCTTGACTGCTAAATCTGGTGAATTTCTTCAAAAATGTGACCAGGGCCATTGACGAGGGCAAATCTGTGCACACAGTATACCTCGACTTGGCAAAGGTTTCTGACACACTCTAGCATTACCAATAAACCTAGCAAGCTGAATGTAAACCCCTTTGTTGTAAGATGGGTTGCCATCTGGCTCACAAACTGGACAAACACTATCAAAGTGTTTGATTCCATGTCTACCAGCAGACCTGTCACCAGTGTGGTGCCACAAGGTTCACTGCTGAGCCCCCTACTGTTTGGTATATACTTCTCAGAAGTTCAGGCCAAAACTAAGGGGTTGGGGCTGACCACGTGTGTGGACAACTGCAAACTATGTGCAATTATTGAATCCCCAAATGATGTCAGTATACTCCAGGAAGGTCTTATGCAGACCACCGACTGGTGTCTTAGTCATGGTCTCAAACTGAATGCAAAGAAATGAATTATCATTCTCTTTGGCAAAAACAATGTCCCTTCACACTATCAAATCAACAACAATATCCCAAGTACCTATGAAGTGGTAAGGATCTGGGATCATAAGTTGACTGTGACCTTAACTTTGACCACCATGTGTCTACTGTAGTAAGGAAGGCTTTCTACATAGCACACTTGATTAGTAAAGGCCTCAGCTCAAGAGCAAAGGAGGTTAAAACCCCTGTATACTCGGCACTAATCGGGTCCATAATTGAGTATAACACCCTGTTCGGCATGTACCATACAAAGCATCTGCAGCAATTGGAGATACCTCAGAGGTTTCTAACAAAGAAGATCAAGGGACTCCAACACATACCTTATACAGACCAACTAAAGTCCCTGTCAATATACTCTGTATTGTATAGACGTCTTAGGGGAGACGTATGCCTGGCTTACAGAGAAATCTCAGACCCAAACCTAATGAACTTGCTGCACATCCATAAATTAAACAGGACTAGAGCTACCCATTCCAAGGGCTAAGTATGACCTGCATCTTGAATAAGACTTGTTGGAGGGACAAATTTGTCCCCTAGTGACTGCCACATCTTTGGAATAGGCTACAGTTCATGTGAAACAGAGCACCTCTATGACACTGTTCAGAAGAAACCTGAATGAGCGGGTGGGGCACCATAAATTCTTACTGGGGTTAGCGCTCACAACCCTCCCGGACATGGGCAGTCATTACTGAATGCAATTCTGGGTATTGACTAGCGTATCTATGGTATTACATTGGGATGAAATGGCTAGGCTTGAAATAACCTCTGGGTCGATAGCCTAGTAAACTCCTATGATCCTATGAACCTCACAGCAGCATAGCATCCCAGCATCCAATCTTTTGATACTAACTGGAGCCTCATGTGGTTTAGTTTCTCATATTTTCCTTCCCCCTTTTTTGTATGGTTCCCTGTGGTAATTTTTATCTATCTTTTAGGTTCAACCATAGTACAATCCATTAAAAAGACATGGTTGGATATATCACAGGAAGCGCAATGCTTGCTAGTTGATTTAGAAATGGTGGGGATGGGTGAGCAGAGCCAGAAGTCCAAGAGAAGACCTTTGCTGAATTTGGAAGAGAGCACAGCTGAAGGACCAGCTACAGATAAGAAGGCTCAGAAAAAGACAGTCAGAGATGCTTCCAGCCATAAGGTCACCCTTTCATGCTCATCCAACATATCTACAGAAGCACAAGGTAATGTCTCTGTTGGGTCTACAGAACTTAATATTAGTGGTAGGGGACAATCTGCTGATAATTGTTTAGATGATTTTATAAATTCTTTGCTGGAGGAGGAGAAAGTTAGGCTGCTTGACTTAGCCTTAGAGAGAAACTTTGCTGCCATTACAGCTTTGGGTCAAAGAGTGGAAGCAGGTACTGATGTTGACCAGGTGGTGCAGTTATCATTACCCAACTCACATAGGAGGTCTGAGGAGCTCATGAGTTCAGAGAGGGAGGTACCACCCCATACAGATGATTGTATCCCCCAATTCATGTCCACTATGGCTACCCTCGGCTTTACATATTCCAAAGCACCTGGGTCTCATATCACAGCACATGTTCCCACCAAGGTCAAAGATAAGATTTTGAAAGGGGAGTTTGTGGATATCTTTGATCTAGTGGATAATGAGGGAATAAAATACATACTGGACACTGATAACATGTCCAACAAGGATTTGATGGTAGCCTTAGCTGGCATCAGGAAGAAGGTGTCAGCCAGTCAAGAACTGGGATAATTGGTCTTTGGGTTTTGTGGTATTTATGGGTGTAATCATTGAAAAGGATCCCACCCAAGCGCTGCCTTCATTAGCTTGTTTTGTAGCCATATGAGAAGTCCACCATGTGAAAGGAGGTTTAGGGTTGTTGAGTTATGATCAGTGCTTTAGGAAGCTGAAAACCCTCAATAGCTCCCTCAGGTGGAAGTCAAGGCACCCTGACATATGGCTCAGTGCCATAATGGACAAGGAGGTGCCTACATATATTGAGGCAGGGGCTGTTAATACTAAAGATACAATATTTTGCTGGGCATTCAATCAGGGCAAATGTATCTGTCCTACTTTCAAATATAACCACTTGTGTTCTGGATGTGGGAAGGGTTATCCTGCTTCCAGGTACTGGGCATTATTACCTAGTAACAGGTTGACGTTTTCTACATCTCAGATAGACGGAGAGATTGATAAGGGGCACAGCACTTCCTTTCGTGCCAAGCCACCTTTTCAGGGGCACAGGGGGTACTTTGTTAGGACCCTGAGTGCACTACACTGGGGTTATTCACCCATTTGTCTAGATAAGTTATCCTGTTTATGGTCAGATTACCCAGATCAAAGGGGAGCAGCCCCTCTTATTAAAGGCTTTTCCAAAGGTTTTCCTGTCCACTCCACAACCCCATTAGATTCCAAGTTAATTAGCATCTGTCATCCATCAAATGTCATTAACACATTGGTGCTAGGATAATATAAAAACAGGTACAAGCTCAGGATGATTGGCACATTTTCATCCCCTCCATGGTTTTTATTTAAAATTTCTCCTGTTGACCTGGTTCCCAAGAAACAGGACGGTGAGTTAAGGTTGATTCATTACTTGTCTCACCCAGCAGGGGGTTAAGTCAATGATTTTATTGACACTAAACTGACCAAAGCAAACTACTCTTCTTGGAATCAGGCGGCAGAGGTAATCCTGGGCTATACTGGCCCCTGGCTCTGTAAGATGGATAGCCAATCTGCTTTCTACCTTCTTCTTGTGAGACAAGAGGATTGGCCTTATTTAGGATTTCAGTTCAATGGGAAAATATTTTTTTACAAGTGCAATGCCAAGTGTGCTATGGCTTGTGCAACATTTGAATTTAGCACAGCTTTACATTGGTACTGGCAAAACTGGGCCCCCTGCCAGTCAGCAGTACACTACCTAGACGATTTTTTGATAGTGGGGGAGGGTTAGGATGGTGGTTTGGAAGGGATGTCCATTTTCAAGCGGCTTTGTACCAAGTTGGGGGTACCCTTGGGTGAAGACAAGTCAGAAGGACCAAGTCATGTCCTGACTTTTTTTGGGTTTAGAAGTAGACACCACTGTTAACTCTGTCCAAACTTCAACAAGTCTGGCAGTTATTTTGGAGATTCTTGGGTTCCAGCAAAGTTTGGGCAGGAGACATCATACAGTTATAATGTTTGCTGAACTTTGCTTGCAGTGCGGTTTGTCCAAGAAGAACTTTCCTATGGTCTGTATCTGACTTGTGGAAAAGTAACAGGCCCAAGAACCACCTGGCCTGGCTGACCAGATGGGTTAAGGATGACTATCGGTTATGGTTCACATTCTTGAGCCAGTTTAATGGAGTTTCTTGTTGGGAGTCCCTTGGACCACTAACACCAACAATGACCTTTTTACTGATGTTGGTAGTGGTCCATTATGGGGGGGGGGGGTATTTCATGGACAGCTGTCTTGCTGAAAGGTGGCTTGAAAGTTGGTCTGTGGAGAGGAGGAGGGATATTATGTTTTAGAAATGTTTTCATTTGGGTGGCAGTGTTAGCATGGTTGGCTAGATTACATGACAAGAGGATAATTTTTCATTCAGATAATATCACAGTGGTTCAAGCTCTCAAAAAAAGTTCTTCCAGTTCCAGGTGGGTTCACTCACTCATCAGGCTTTTAGCTTTGCTGAGTCTACAGATTAATTTGTCATTTTTGTGTGTTCATGTCCCTGTCATCTTAATCCTATAGCTGACAGTCTTTCCTGGTTTCAGTTTGCCAGGTTTCACCTCTTGGCCAAGCATTTAGATCCAAAGGGTACCCCAGTTCCTGCAGGAGTCTGGCTAATTGGAGAAGACTAGCATTATTGGTCTTGGCAAACCCTTGGGGCAGTAACACTAGGAAAGCTTATGTGTCATCCCTCCAGGTATTCAAGGCATTCTGCAGGTCTTTGATCCCTGGTCCCGGGCCATGGGAAGTACAGTGTTGCTGCAATTTTTAATGATTAGGTCCACTGCAGGGGAATCACCTAAAACTCACAGAGTGCATATTGCAGCTTTGGGATGGTTGGAGCATTTTTGGGCCTTCAGGCTATGTCATGACATGGGGAGGATACTTAAGGGCAAAGAGAATATGTGGGGACTTTCCCAGGATTTCCAACTGCTTCCCCTTGTTATTCAAGATCTTTACAGGACCACTGGTGATTCTCACTTATTTGTTTCTATAGATGCTTTATTCACCTATTTATACGCAGGTGCCTTCCATGCTAATGAACTTCTTGCTTACCTGTCCTAGGAGGATCTTGTCATCCACAGAGAGTTTGTCATGATTTGGTTAAAGAAATCCAAGACTGATCAAGTTGGTAAAAGACAGCAGATGTGCCTGGACAAGAACAGTCAGCTAATCACTTGCCCAGTGCATTGGGTCAGTTTGATATTTAGTATTACCCCCTTAGAGAAAAGGTCAGGCTTGGTTTCATACAGGCTTCAGGCAAGCCTTTTAACCTATCAGAGATTAATGCATTTCTTAGGTAGGCCTTGGAAAGGAAAATAATTCACCCATAAGGTTACTCCTCCCATTCCTTTCGGATAGGTCGTACCTCAGACTTAGCCACGGAAAGGCACTCTGTGCAAGTCATTCACAGAATGGGAAGGTGGGTCTCTGATGACTTTTTGTTATACATCAGGCATTATTTTTATTTCTGTTGCATGGAAGGAGGTGATTTGGCTCTTTGGCCATTCTTTTATTCAGAGAGCATCCATCTGAGCCTTGGCCTGCCCAGCTGGTCACTCAAGTTCCTTGACAGTAACCAGTGGACAATTTGTTCATTTGGTTTCCCTGGTCTTAGTTGGTTAAACTTTTGGGAAACCTGGTGTAAGATTACTATGGAAGAAGCTTTGTCCAGCATTACGATAATTCACCTCAGGGGAAATGATCTGGGTCAAGCCCCTAAGAAAAGAAGATATTGCTGACCAGAATCTTATCTGATATGAGCCACTTGCAGCAGCTATATCTGAAGGTAGTTTTTTTTTGTCTGCCATCATCCCTAGACTATACTGGAAGGGTGCTAGGTGGCCTAGTACAATTGAGAGAGCCAGGCATTTTATCAACCACAGAATCAAGCGTCTGCTAGCCAAATTGGTTTCCAGGTGATTGAGCACACTGATAATGACAGACTAGAGCCTGATTTCTATGATTTGAACAATGTTGATTTGCTTAAGTTAGATATGGTTGTTGCTGTTCAAAAATATTTCAAATTTTAACTTGTTTTGTTTCATAACCCAGAATTTATTTGTGAAGCCATTAATTTGGGGGGAACAGCATGGCATGCTGCGTTGGCAGCAGCCTTACAGCTTCATCCCCCTTGTGCTCCCTCTGTTTTTGTTCAGCAGCCTCAGCTCTCCTCGGGTTGGACCCATATTTGACTAGTGGCCACATCAAGGGGTATGTGCCTTGTAAGTCTGAGTTAAATAGTTTGCCATCAGGTCCAAGGTAGCTGGGAATATGCAGCAAGAACAGCCGGGTGTATGCCAACTGGTTTGAGGTGATGATTTGATGGTGTTTGTTGATATGTTGCATATGAATTACTTATGACATCACTATTGGTTGTCCTTGACTGTTATATAATAAAAGGTTGAAAAGTCAATCTGGTGTGTTTTATGACTCAGGTCAGTGGACAACTAATGTTGCTATGTGGGAATAATCAGTCCCTGAGTGAAATAGAATCTTCCCAGGGAAAACAAATGCAGAAGAGTGCTTGTTAGTTGGAACAGGGTCTGGGAAAGTGCTGGTCATGAGGTTAGGCTGGCAGATCACTTTCCTTTGCAGAATGTGATTCCAGATTTTTAAGGGGAAATTAATGGGCCAATGATGTGGCTGTAATTTACATATGGGTTTTTCTGCACCTTTCAGCAGCTACTGTCACTGTAGCCATCCCTCTATTACAGTGGTTTCAAGATATGCCAGCAAAACTATGTGCTTTCAGCTGTTTGTAACACCTAAACATCTAAACATGTAAACAGCATGTGCCTGCCCTATCAGCCTAATGATTATGGTTTAGTAAACATTCTTCCTGTTTTCTCTTTCCCTTTGTCACATGTCATTGTTACACATCACTATTAATGCAAGTCACCGATAACTCAGTATTGGTAGATGCTTATTCTAAAATGTTATTTAATGCTACAGAAATGAATAGGTGCACACAGATAGCTGAAACAATAAATTATATCTTCTTCCTTCCTGTTTGTACTTCAGATACTTGAATTTCACAGTAATTCAGGTTGCAAACAATTAAACAGCTGTCATTTACTTAATCTTAAGGTTGTGTTTGTAATGCCTTCTCACTGAACCAGAAGATAAGACCGATCAACCACAAAAGTAAAAGCAAACACTAAGCAAATTTAACAGTTCAAGCAACTCTTTGACTTGCTTATCAGTAAAGAGGATAGTATTCCTGTTTCTGCTTATATGCAACTTAACAAAGCAATAAAAATGTGAAATTACTGATAATGCATAACATTACAATGGGGTTTTCAGAGATACTGTTCAGATAACCTAATCACAATCTATTGCTACCTTCATCAACCAGGACTACAATCATCATTCTGATTTAATACATTTATGGTATTCTGACCAACAAAATTATAGTCTTGGTTGTTGTTGTGTCTTTCGGCTTTTCCCGGTTAGTAATGTGTATTATTAATGAAGTAACACAACTCAATCTAGAATTAATTTTGGTGAATAGAAAACTGTGCAATGTATATAGCTGATAAAGATCATTGAAAAGAAAGGCAGGAAAAAGGTTTGCCTCTGAATGAGTGTATATTAGCTACATTTCAGAGAGTAAGGAACTGTGCTGCAAAATTAGTACCATCTTGGAAAAAATAGTAGAGTAAAATATGGGCATGCAAAGTTTGTAAGGCAGCCCTGATATTTTGGAATCTTGAGAAGTAGTGAGAAAAGGCAATGAAGAGTTTGCCTGGAAATATGAAATAATATACAGCTGGTATTCTGACCCAAGGGGACTAGAGAAAATATTGCTGTTTCTACAATTAGGAGACTTTTTTAAGACTGACTTAGCAATGTAACTACACCAGTCAGTCAAAGGTGGTACATCAAACAGTTATGATTTTCTACTTTACCCCTGGCTAAAACGCAGCTGGAACAAAGAATTCAAAGAACTGTATTCTGTCATTGCCATAATCAAGGGTGGTCTAAGTCCAAGTAATAAAGCTCTTGAGATTTCTGATAATTACACACCAATGAATTTATAGCAGTCCCACATTCCAAAGACATGCTGTAGGTGGATTGGACACTCTAAATTGGCCGTAGGTGAGACTGTGTGTGCGGGTGAGTGGTACAAATGAACTACTATGGCAGGGCTAGACACATGGTAGTGTAAACCTTGGCTTGAGATGACTGTCACTGCTGAAGTGACACCTCAACCCCATGTGCAAAATGGGAAAAGGGGTTGAGGATGGATGGATGGATGGATGGATGGATGGATGGATGGATAGAGGACAATGAAACGTTTATCTCTTTTTTATTTTTTTGGATTACAAGATATAGTAACTAGTTTTCTGAAGTATCTATGAAGCTTTATATACCCCCCCAAATCCCCAACTTGACATTGGTCATTAAATGAGAACTGTTATTCTTACTGACTGTAGAACTCCCATAGCTGATCAAGCAGGTAGTAACCTTTAGGCTATGACTGCAAGTGGTACTACTTCTGTTAGGTGACATTACTCTTAAGGAATGAAGGTCAGACTGATGTCAACTGAAACTTAGTTGCTAATTTCTTATCCATGATTACAGTGAGTAATGACAATAGCTGTACCTCTAAACTTACAAAAGTCTAATTTCTCCAGGTTTAGATGCAATTTCTTCTCTTTGACCCACTTTTTCTGGTTCTGCCAGTACAAACTGCTTTTCACATTCTTTCTATGTAAGCTATGTCCTGTTATCATAGCCTAGAAATGTATTGTCAAAGGAAGAGCAGAGAGTCCTTGACAATAAGCATGTGCTATCAAGGAAACATCAATACTGCAGTCTCGGATCATACAGTTCTTAAAAGAAGGAAAACTAGAGTGGAGCTAATGAGTGAAAAGGACATGGAGGCATACATGCTAATCAGACAGAAGCCATTTGGGATACAGATGATGAAGTGCATCTTTGAAGAGAAGATGGTAGGCCATATAATTTCTTATTACTCCAGGAAATACATTTACTTCTTTAAAGTCAAGACCAGTGACAATGGCCTCTGGCTGACTAAATTTGTAAATGTTTGCAAATTAGTAGCTGTCATTGAATCCACACAGACACAAATGTTCTTCAGACAAACAAGTGGTGACAGAGCCATGGACTAAAACTAAATACCAACAAATACCTAACAGTATCCTTCAAGAACTCACCCACCCCTGGTAACTATCATATTGACAACTCACCCCTAAGAGATGACCCAGTAGTCATGGACTTGGGGGCACACATAGGCAGTAATCCAGCTTTTGGCCATCATGTGTCTACAGTAGTTTGGAAATCATATTAAATTGCACAACTTATAAACAAAGGTATGATCTAGGTCCAAGGAAGTCATCGTTCCACTGTATTTGACATTCATCAGACCTTTCAATGAGTATATTTCCCCCTTTAGTATGTACCTAACCAGGCATATCCAACAATTGGTACGTCCATAGAGGTTCCTCATTGAAAGAATACAAGGAGTAAGTAACATGTCCTATGCAAACCGCTTCAAGGCCTATTCCTGTATTCTGTCTTCTGCAGGCTGTTGAGGGGAGATCTATGCCTGGCATGCTAGGCATTGTCAGACCCCACTCTGATGGACCTCCTGCATGTTTACAAAACAAGCAAAACCAGAATTACCCATTCTAAATACTTAAACCTTGCTTGTGATATAAAGAGAACCTGCTGAAGAGACAGGTATATATCCCAGAGGCTACTCTTTCTCTGGAACAGGCTCCCCATCCATGTGAAGCAGAGTTCCTCCTTAACCAAATTCAAGTGTAACTTGGGCAATTGGCTGGAGAACAGGAAATTCATCCCTAGTTTGGCACCTATGTCTCTAATGGACACAGGCAGCCTGTAAATGGTTCATCTCTCAGGCCCCTAGTTGTAAATGTTCAATTTTCCAATCACCGGCTTATACTTATCAAGGATACCAGAACTTGTCAGAGATTTGGGATGTATGGCTAGGCTTAAAAAGGCCCTTGTGGTTGATAGCCTAGTACACACCTATGAACCTAAGTAAAGTATGACTGAATGGAAGGAATGAAATGAAGCAAGAACACGAGCAGGAGCAGAATGGGGTCAGCAGGTAGAAGGGCATTTGCTTATTTTGTGTTTATTTTACTTTATTTATTAATTTATTTATTTATCCTTCATTGACTGAGTTAGTCCCATTAGGTTAATAGCTTCTTTAAGGGAAGACCTGAGGTGACATTTATATTATTTGGGGGAAATTTAGCCAGGGCATTGGGGGATCTTCCCCTATTCTTTTTTTGATAAACATCATAGACTCTTTTATAGCCACAAAATCTACCACCAATTCAAGCAGATGGGAATCTCAGTTTGGTGTGTTATCTGAAAGATGGCACTCTCAAGAGTGCAGCATCCCCTATGGTTGCACTGCAGTAACAGCAATTTAAAAATGAATCCATCTCCTGGAATGAGAATAGAATCCACACCTTTCTACTCTTCCATTGCTGAACCACTGACACTGTCAAATGAGAATGGGGCTAGTTGCAACCTTAAGTGAAATAAAATGGTTGTAGACCTCTTCCACTAAGATAGTTTATGTTTCTTTCATAGTGGAAGCCAAGAGTAAGTAACATTCTTGGGAAAGTGACACATATTATAACTTCAGCTCTAGCAAGCTGTCTGAGGGCCAGTCAGTAGCCAGACAGAAAAACTAGGGTGTATGAGCAGAACAAAGTGGAGTGATAGTTGTTATCTTATATGTAAATATGCATATTTATTTTAAGTACCTTGACCATAACTGTCATTAAATTCATTTGAAAAATCTGGTCATGTTTGCAAAAAAACCTATAAAGTTGTGATGCCACAATTCAACATATGCCTGTCTACCACCCCCAGTAGAATGCTGAGCCCAATGTTGTTGAGTATCACCGTTTAAAGCTGGTGCTGAGGACTGTTGAACCCTGGACTAGGCAACTACGATGCAACAGCAAATCTAGACTGTAGGCTTTTGATCTGTGCCATGAAAGTAATGATACTACAACAAGAATGCTGTTAGACACTTGTACACATATCCATTGGATTTATGGCAGCAAACTGAGCTCACCTCCATCAACCACAACAAGTACTGAACAGGGCCTCTGCATGACAGTATTTTATACATACAGACTCCCAGAGTGCATTATACTGGGGAAAAGTTCCAAATTCCCTCACCACACTATACACTGATCTCAAAAAATGTAAACTGCATCATTAAATTCCCCACATACCACACATATTTCCTAACCCACCTCACATGAACAGTAAGTAATTACAATACACATGAATCCTAACCTAATCTTTACATTCCAATATCCTAAGAAAATATTGGAAAATTGCACTTCCTCTCACTATTCAGACAAAAAACTGTTTTGGTAACATCCGCTACAGCTACATACTGCTGAACTCATACATGAGGAAATCCTTACTCTCCTCTTCTACAGACGTTTTCATTAAAAGTATCTTTAAGTGGGAGAAACTGCAGACATTCATTGATTTTTTGGAGAATGCAGGTTGCAAGAAGACAATGAGACATAGTGAGGTATACATATCATGGATTTTACCACTGGCACCTAAGATATACAGCCCTTTTTATCCCATTGTTCTTACATAATGGGTATCTGTTTTTTTTTTAAGTTCTTCACAGTATAAATTAAGTTGTCAACATGAGACCAGCATATATAGTCTTAAAATTAATCATTTGGTCAATACTTCTAAGATAGTAAAGCATCCTTTCCTGAAAGGCATCTGCTCAAGACTTCTGTAGCAGTTTGAAGGTTTCCAGTGAAATGAGCATTTTGCAACTTTTGATTTTAAATTGCTAGAAACCATGAGTGTGAGTCATGCAATGAATATATCTTCAGAACTTTAGCAAGTTCATTATTGTCCTAAATTAGACATTCAGTTAAACATTGTTAACTAATAGGTCCTAGTGTTGCCAGCTTTTCAGATGCCCAAAGTGGGCCTTTTTTGTGAAAATATGAGATTTTACAGGACAAACTCTACCCATAGCCAATGCAAAGGACTTAATATCACTTTTTTGCCAAAGTAAAAGTTTATTACTGTAGACTTTGAGTTGCTTATATTGTTCCATATAATATTTAGATGTTTCAGATACAAAATAATTATTATGACTCTCCAATACATTTGCCATTATTTAGGAATGTTCCCCCTCATAGACTCATAGGTTCACAGGAGGTTACTAGACTATTGACCATAGAGCCTTTACAAGCCTAGCTATGTTAATCCCATGTATTCCCCATTTGTTCTTTTTTTGGGTAGTTCACAGAACAAATGTATGAACAGAGCAGGTCTGTGATCAATACCAGCTACCTCTGTCCATAAGGGACATGGGTGCCACCCCAGGGGCAAATTTGCAGTCTCCCACCCAATTATCTATTTTGGGTTTGAATATGGTTAATAAGGAGCTCTTTTCTGCGAGGATAGGGAGTCTATTCCAGAGAAGCAGCAGTCTCTGTGAGACATATCTGTCTCTCCAGCATGATCTGTTAATGTCACGTGCTAGGCTGAGATCCCTAGAGCAAGTGACTCTTGAGCCATTTTACTTGCTGATGTGCAGCATTTCCATTAGGATAGGGTTGGAGATTGCTATATAGGCCAGTCATACATCACCTGTCAGCAGCCTATAAGTTACCGTGTAAAGTGACAGGGCTTTTAGCCTGTCCATGTAGGTCATTGTTTGGAGTCCCTGTATTTTCTTAGTGAGAAACCAGAAGGTGCCTCCAGCTGCTGCAGGTGTCTGATAAGGTACATGCAAAAGGATGCATTATACTCTATTAGTGAGCTGATGAGGGTCAAGTACAGTGGAGTTATTACATACCTTGTCCTGGATGCTATGCCTTTGTTTATCAAGTAGAAGGCTTTCCTTACCACTGTGGAAACTTGGTGGTCAAAGTTCAGATTGCTGTCAACTTGTCTTCCCAAGTCTCACACCACTGGGTTGGAACTCAGTGGGGATGCTGTCAAAATTGTAATTTATAGGGAATTTCATTTTGCCAAAGAGAATAATAATGCATTTTTTTTATTTAGTTTTAGACCATGGCTTTAGCACCAAACATTTGTTTATGTTATCCCTTCTTGTAATATGTTGACATCACTGGGGGACTCAGTGATTGCTCCCAGTTTGCAATCATCAGTAAACTTGGTGAACCAAAGGCCATCTACTTTAGCCTGGACTTCTGAAAAATAGATGCCAAACAGTAAGGGGCCCAGGACAGACCCCTATGGTACTCCACTTGTGATGGGCCTACTGGTGGAGGTGGAGTCACCAATTTTGACAGACTATGTTCTGTTGGTGAGCCATTTGGCTACCCATGTAGTAATGTAAGGGTTACTCACAATCTGGAAGAGTTTCTCAATGATGCCAGAGTGGGTAATTGTGTCAAAAGCCTTGGCAATGTTGAGGTAGGCTGTTTGAACTGTCTTACCTTCATCCATGATTTTGGTGACATTCTCAAAGAAGTCTACCAGTTTTAATAAGCCTGATCTACTCTTAATGAAGCTAAACCTGGATTGGGGCCAGTGTTTGGATGTCAGCTATGTCCTTGTTGATAAGGTCCATGATAATTCGTTCCATGGCCTTGCAGATGAGGCTGGTTAGACCTATGGGTCTGTAGTTCCCAGGATCAGTTGATGGCCCCCCTTTGTGCAGGGGGATTACTGTTTCTGTTATCCATTCTGCAGGAACATAGCCAGTTCTCAAGCTATGATTAAAGAGAACACCAAGTGGGTCCACTAGGCCTTGTTTTAGATTGCTTAGTAAACAACCTGGGATATTATCTGGTCCCACTGAGGCTGTGTTTTTGGACTTGTTGAGCACAGAGATTACGTGTTCTCTAGAGATACTAGAAAGAGGACTGGAGTCAGGTATGCTTTAGGAAATAATAGGTGGGGATAGGGGGTGCGGTTCGCACTGAATCTGTCAGCTAGCAGGTTGGTGATATCATGTGGTGTAGTGTGAGTAATCCCATCTACAACCAATTCAGCACATAGCTGGGCATTCCCTTTTAGACTTCAGATGTAGTTAAATAATACCTTATGATTATCCTTGGCTAGGGATGCAATTTTAGTTTCATAATTTGCTTTAGAGGACTTTATACGATTTCTGATTTTCCTGTTTAGGCTTAGGAGGGAACTCTTCCTCTACAAAGTGATATCCCTCTTGATTTTGACAACAGTTTCTTCCTCTTGTTATATAATATGTTTGTACTTGAAGTGCACCACAGTGACTTGTTTTTATGGGAAGACCTGTTTTTGATCTGGTCAATTACAGCAGAGTTTATGCAGTAACTTGAGTGTTTGTACAGGGCATTTGCATGCACTTCTGCATATTGATCATTGGTGTCTGTGACTGTGGGTGGTATGAAGCTTTTTATACCATTCCTTAGTACACTGTAGTTAACTTTGGTGAAGTTTTTTTATAATTTTTGTTCCTGTGAGGGTGTCAGTTCCGGTAGTTACTTCAAAGGAGACTGATTTGTGGTCTGACCTAACCAGGGAGGGAAACACGCATGGGGAAGTACAGCAATGCCCCCCATGTTGGTGAGTACTATGTCCAGAACATTAGAGCCCCTAGTGGGGGTGCAGACTGCTCCAGAGCGTTTGTGTTAACAAAGTCCAGGAACCACTGGGTGAGCGTGTTTTTACTCATGTAAGTCCGCCAGTCTAAGGAAGGATAGTTGAAATCTCCCATGCCTAAGGTATTGGGCTGTATGGCAAAGGATTCCAGTAAATCAAGGTAGGCGGTGTGCTTATCCTGGTTCATGGTGGGGGATCTATAGCAAGCAGTAATGTGATATGGTACTTTCTCAACAGTTAATTGGGCATAGAGTAGTTCAAGACAGTCATGCTATTTGACTAGTCTTGAAATGGATACACCTCCACCTTTAGTACCTTAGAATACAAGTGGTCAAATAGTGACAGTCCTGCACAAAGAGGGACAGGTGGTTAAACTAATATGTCCTAGTTATGTACTAGCTGAAGAAAATGTTGAAATCCCATCTGAAGGGTACTTTTTGCAAAAAGAATGCAAAATCCTTCCTTGGTACACAGTTATACAATTTCAATTGTATATTCCATGAAACATGGATCATTTACCCCTAAAACTGAATGAATCTTTTGAAAAGTCTATAGACCTCCAACAGAAGGCAGGACATGCAGAAATATGTACTGCAGTAGTTATTTCATTTAGTGAGCTCAAGGAGCAAAGTCATGACTGCCATTGGAAGAAGATGATGGTGTCAGTAATGGGTATGTACATTTCATAGCAATAGATCAGCAGCAGAAAACTTGGGTATGAGGTTGAAAAGAAGATAAACTACTCTTTGTATGTCAGTGACTTAGATGGGTTGAAGTAATAATTGTCCTGCTTTGAAGAACTTGGCACTTAGAGGTTATGATCTCACTGAAAAATATCTGAAAGATACAGTTGTTTCCTGCTAGGATTATTATATCTGTTTCTGGCACTTTATATTCCATACAGGGGCTAGATTGAGCACTGATTTGAATGTGTATGTAATGGAAGCAGAGATACGATTGTCAGATATTTAGTTCAGATATATTATTGAGCATAAAATTACATGTTTCTGCTAAACATAAGCAATCTGTGCACCAATACATACATTCTAACGTGGAAAACAAACATGGAAGTGACTGGAAAAAGTGATTGATACAAAACTAAAAGCTGTAGGAAGGCATGTTAATTTGAGAAAGAATATCTCCCACGCTCTTATCACCCGTCATACTGTTTCACACTTGTGCATGCTTTACATTTCTCTACACATGAAAGAAGGGTATTCAGTGGGTCTAACACCTTTTAAATAGACATTTCTCCCCATTTCACATATTAAGTTAGTCCTCAAAACCTGACAGTCATGGCCCCACCTTCCTGTCTTGTTCTTCACATTCAGATGTAGTCAACAGCTGTGGACCTTAATATATATATATATATATATATATATATATATATATATATATATATATATATATATATATGTGTGTGTGTGTGTGTGTGTGTGTGTGTGTGTGTATGGGTTTACCTTTACAACAGTGAAATGCACTGGTGCGATTGCTCATATGAGCGAATTGGAACCGCGAAAATCAAAATAGCGACAGTTTTCAATGTTCAAAAATTAGCAAATCAAAAAGCAGATTCGCTGATTTTCAAACATAAATGTCAAAAGGAAAATGTAATGAAGTGTAAAGCAGGGAGTAAGCCCCCCCCCCTGCACTCCCCATGTGGGGGGCTGCACTACCCACACCCCCCCTACTTCAATATTCTAACTCCGAGATCACACTACAGTGGAGAAAGGGACCATTTTCCGATCCCCACTATAGTGCAATCTGCCCCAAAATGCCAAATGTGCAATGAGCGAATGTCACTGTGCATTCACTCATTGCACACTTGAACCTTTTTCCATATTGTGTTTGCAAACTTTGCAAACATCCTTTTGGACAACTGCTCTTCGCCCTTGTGCAAAATGCACACATGAAGGTAAAACGTGTGTGTGAGTATGAGTATGAGTGTGTGTGTGTGTGTGTGTGTGTGTGTGTGTGTGTGTGTGTGTGTGTGTGTGTGTGTGTGTGTGTGTGTGTGTGTGTGTTTGTGTATGTATATATTTATATATTTATGTGGGTATTGACTTATTTACATAGATATTTACTAGACTATTGATCCATGAGGATCTTTAGAAGCCTAGCCCTACACTCTCATGAAGTTTGTTAGTCCTAATAACCCAGAGGTGAGCAAAATATCTATATATTACCCCCATCCATGAAGGACAAAGTTGCATAGCTCTCAACTTCTAAATGCGAGAAATCTAGACAAAGCAAAACATAATGAGAAGACAAAGGCCCAAAATCAGGTACAATTTTTAAATATAATTCTTATAGACTTAGAAAGTTGCTAGAACTATAGATTTTCCATTAGCATGCATTTTCTGAAGGATACAACATCTAAAACTCATATGTATTCATTATTTAGCGATTTCAATAAGCAAAGATTTGACAGAAATCCACAAATTTTTTGAAGAGCAGACAAAAAGAAAGACAAAAATCTGGACAGTTGAGACATATGCAAGAGTGCTAAATTTGGGGTAAATTTTCAGTTACCTATCCAGTCATCCAGATTACCTTTGAATACCGTATATTCACTTATTTTGTTCACTAGGTATGTGAACTGATACAAGGACCCTTTTTGGCTAGTACTTGGACCAGAAAAGTAAGAATCTGTTAGATAGTGGTCACTAACTACATTATTTAGGACAAGCACATAGATGCATTTGTGTAGTGGTTACTAACTTATTATTCAGGATAAGCAAGTAATTGCATTTCTGAGGTATGCTGACAATGGTGAGTTCAAGCAGTATATTACTGCAGTTAAGATTTGGATGTGTTTGTGACAGAGTTAGCTGCATCAGGCCAAACATGAATGATTTCATTATGTAGTCTGGCAGTTAGTACCGGAGGTTAAGCAATGCTTAGTAAATGAGCTACTAGTCCAGACTTTGATTCAGTCAGCCTCCATCTGTCTACTGTGTGACTCTAAGCAAATCACTTAACCAGATAGTGTTCCTGGACTGAGTCTGAAAAAGATCTGTGTGGATCAGCACTCAATCCTAGATTAGTAAAAATCAATAAAGAGAACATTTGGCCTTTCTAATCAGTAAAGTCACCAGTTAAGATAAAATTATTCTTTCTTGTCTAACTAGCTTGTGAATCTAGAAGTGAATTAAAGATAGGTAGTAAAGACAGAGGAGCGATGTAAATTGCAATTATAGTAATTTTAGAAAATATGGAACTTCTACACAAGTCTCCACATAACTTCTGGTGGATATATAATGCACACACTTCTTTGATTATTTTATTATATATATGATAGTATTGAAAGATGTGATTCTTCTACAACTTGATTACTCAGTATCAACAGAAGTTTGATAATGTAGACTGCATTATATTCTGTCAGCCACTTGTGTGCTAGGCTTCTCAAGCACCTTTGAACAATTGATTTGGGAACTGTTTAATTCTCTTGGATATGTAGAGCTGCAAGCTTTTTGTCTCTCTCTCTATTGGAGTATTATCCTTATCCAAGGAGTTTAAGTGGGTATTTGCTGTTCATTTTGTTACTGAATTGCTTGCCATTAGTATGTAGTACTTCAAAGCATATTTTATGTACAGCTAATATTGTTTTGCTATGCTCTTCCTCAGGCACTAAAACTAGTAAAGCTCTTGTTAGTGATTTGGATGCTGTACAAACATGGTTAAAAATAACTATTTGGTATCCAATGGGGACAGACAATATCCATGTTTGTTTAGGTAACATGGTTGACATAAAAGATTGAGATCTGAGGAAAATTAAAGTACTTAATTCTTTGAAATGCCTGGAATTTTATCTTGATCATTTTTTCTTAATCAAAAACATTCAGCTTGTGACTCACTATACTTTCAAACATCATCTGCCTGTTCTGACAAGGTTTAAACATACTAGAAGATTGTTAGAACCTCCTCTGTTTTCACTGGTCCTTGGCTGTGGATCTCTGTTTCAAAAGCAGTTATGCAGTATAATTTGATTCTATATTTTATGTTGAATGCTCCACATAGGTATCATTATATATTGTATTTACTTACCCCAGTTCTAGGCTTTCTTTTAATATATAGAAGAATGGTTTGACAAATAAGATATGCAATAATTGTGGTCCTTGTACTATAATGTAGTTTTGTTGCCTTTAATACATAATGAAACTCAGGCGTGTGCTAAATTGGGATTTCTAATTCCACATCATAAAACCACTCTGTTTCATGTATTTGTTTTTATTAATCATTCTCTGAATAATGAATTATCATTTGTCTTCTGCATAGGCTAATAAAAAGGAGCATAACGTGTAACTGGAAGTGTCAAGCTGCAGATGATGCACATAAGATTTGTTTGTCTTAATTTATTTTGTGGCTAAATGCCTGAAAAGAGCTTGAACTCTTTGTATGATAACATAATATGAAACAAAAGAGAAAAAAATGAGTTTTTCTACTCATTTAAAGCTACTTCCCTCTTTGTCATGGTGAGTGCCCAAAGAGGCAAAAGAAAATGATATTATTTATTTATTTATGTATATAAGCATTTATATATTTATTTTAAGAAGCACAACCCCATATCCTGCCTATTTACTCTGGAGACTATCCATACAACAGGAGCAATGTGAGTGTAAAATCATGACAGGAAGATACTGGCAGAGCGTGTATGTGAACTCAGATTGTATTAGTTTGTGCATTTTCTATACTTCAGACAACACATGTATTTCCTGTACATCATACCCTCCAAACCCTGATCATCTTGTTTTCTTATATCTGGAATCCAGACCTTCTTAATGTACTTCTTCAGACATGAGTTTCAAAACTGAATGTGATGTTTCAAGTGAGGCCTTACCAATGCCCTGTATAGGGAATAATAATCATAATAATCTCTGGGTTCTCAGAATCTGTGTTTCATGCTGTACACCTGAACTATCGGTCCATTCTGGTCACTGCAGTTCATCACTGTGCATAACAGGTCTGTGTCAAGATGCTCAACACCATAATATTTTTCTTATTATTTTCTTCTTACATTTTTTTACTGCCTCTTAAAATAAAGTCCATCTCCATATTACTTTCCACTATAGTCATTTGTCTTGCACTTAATTAAAATACATAAATTAAATCCACTCAGCAACCATTTTGTAAACCTAACCAGTTCATATAGGCTCACATCCTCATTCATTTCTAACAGTCCCACCTTTATGTTGTCTTCATATAGACTCAGTCAAGCATTGTCTACCTTACAAATTGCAATTAATTTCAGTTTACCTCTAGTATTAACCCTCAATAGCCACCACAGTTTGCCTATTAGTATTTTGTGTAGAAGAAAATCATAAAACTTGTAGAAAGCAAAGCTGGCTGCATCTACTGGATTTCCATTGTCTACCTGTGATGGAATCCAGTCATAAGGCAAGATCAAACCAGACTGATATGACTTCTACTCTGCTATGTGAAGTTATGTTGGCTAAGGATCAACATTCCATGCAAATTCAGGAGCCCTCCAATCCAGTCTTCTAGAAGTTTTAAATTAACATTTCCTAGAAAGCTGTTAATCTCACCAATCAGCAGATTCCTGGCTCCATACCAGTAGCCTGTTATTCAAATATAACACGCAAGCTGTATTACAATTTCAGATCAATAAGATGTCATTAGTGTCGTATTTAACAGGATAAGAAGTGGGGTCAACTTTCATTAGACTATTTTGAAGAAAGACATTCTAATACTTTTCCAGTCCACAGATGATAAAAAATATGCTGCAGAGTTATCTAATGACATGAATGCATTTTTAAAGTATTGGATAAATTAAAAAAAAATGTTGACTCTTTCTGTCTCTATGGGCAGTATCCGTAGTCACTTGCACAAATGCAGTAGAGGTATTCCTGATGCTTACAAATGAGCATAGCAAAGGCAAGATTCATAGAAACCATTTACGGTAATAAGCAAGGCCTAAAAAATAATCAGATGCAAATGAGAAGCATTATATACTAATGAGGCAGTTTTGAAACTCATAGTCTGACATCTCTGTGGGATACACATCCATTGTTAAATATGACGATTTGCCTTTGATATTGGAGTTGGATTCATAAACTTGTTTGTCCAAGTATGTACAAGCACTTCCCCGACAGACAAATGAATTATTTCCTCCAGTGACCCCTTCAGTAATATTTCCTAGTATGAACAAGCACCAAAATGAAACAGTCACTCAAGTGACCGCTTCACTAACATGCCCCACTATGTACAAGCACCAAAATGAAGCATTCACCCAAGCCACCCTTTCAGTAATATGTCCAGGCATGTACAAACACAAAAAAAAAATCATCCAAGCCACCCCTTCAGTAATATCCAGGTATGCACAAGCACTAAAATAAAATATTCACCTAAGCGACCCCTTCAGTATGCACAAGCAGTAAAATAAAAAATTTCGCCCAAGCAACCCCTTCATTCATATGTCCAGGTATGAACAAGCACTAAAATAAAACATTTCACCCAAGAGACCCCTTCAATAACATCTCCCAATACACACAAGTACTAAAATGAAGCATTCAACCAAGTGATCCCTTCAGTAATATGTCCAGGCATGCAGAAGCACTAAAGTAAAACATTTCACCCAAGTGATCCCCTTCAATAATATGTCCTAGTATGCACAAGCACTAAAATAAAATATTTCACCCAAGCGACTCTTTCAGTAAAGTGTCCCGGTATGCTGAAGCACCAACTCGTCTCCCCTCGCATCTCTGTATTCTGACTGAAACCTAATGCTTTCTGGCATAATGTCATGGTGATTTACACACTTTGTATGGAAATGCATTAATTATAAATTCATATCTATGAATTGAACTCATGCACATGTGTGTAAACCCCCTTAACAGCATAGTAGCTGTCCCCCTGTTGTTTATTTGTTAATCACATTACACATTTCTGATAGGGGTGCGTGTTCACAAAAAAGTCCTCCATTCCCATTGTCGTCCTGACAGTCTGGCATTTGCATAACCTCATAGTGCAGCTCTTCTCAGATCACCACTATAAATATGGAAAGCTCTGACTATGAGTACCACCCAAAATTTCTCTACCTACACACAAATACACACACACACACACACACACACACACACATGCACACACACACACATAGATGAAAATAAGTCTGTGAAACAAAAAGGTTTTTATTATATAATTAGGGAAACTCAGTGATAATGAGAGAAAATGATTCTTAGTAGCAGTGTACTGAAAAACTAAACCAACCTTTCTGTGACTGACATCTGCAGCCAACATGGAAAAAATTAAAATATGAAGGTATGTACAGAAATACATCCCACAGTCAGGAAAAGGGAAAAGTTAAAGGTGACATCTGTGACAGATCTATTATGCGGAAATGAAGAATGCTTGTGTATCTGGGATACACTATGAAACAAGTAGTTTTTTTCCTCCTTACATTTGTCTACTTTTTTAGCACTTAAACAGAGATAAGAATATGCATAAGGACATGCTCTTCTTTGGGGAGGGAAATCCCAAATGTCTCTAAGACACAACAGCTGCAGAACAGAGGCAATCAAGCAATTTCAGCAGCATGCAAACTACATCTTCACAGACTAGCTGCCAGCTGCATGTTCCCATTTCATATTGCTACCCAGTGCATGCAGCAGAAATGAACAGGGCTCATACTGACAGCACTGCTATGTATGTATTTCATGGAAAAGATGTCTCAAATGCCTGTGACAGTTTTATAAATGAGAAGAAAGTGGTTGGTCTGCATCCATCTGTTTCTGCAGTCATGCCTGCAATGCAGCAGATATAGTGTGGTAATAATGAAGTATGAATGCAGCTCACTATGTGTGTGTGTGTGTGTGTGTGTGTGTGTGTGTGTGTGTGTGTGTGTGTGTGTGTGTGTGTGTGTGTGTGTGTGTGTGTGTGTGTTGCGTATGTGTGATGCATGTGTGTGAATGTTTATACATTTGTGTAACTCTTAACAGCTTATATGCATGCATTTAGAAGTATGACCATAGTCAAAAAGAGTATAGTGCTTATGGGAACTATTAGCTCACATTTCAGTATTTTGAAAAAGCTTCTGCTTTAGTGGTGACTTTCTTGCCACAGCAATATACATTTTCATTGTTCTGTAGTGAAACAGATTAAAAGTACTTGCCGGTAGCAGCAGTTGAGATTGCAGAGCACAGGCAGTAATGGCCATCATTCTGCAAAGTCTGCATTCAGTTAATCATTCAAATAACAGTTCGTTCTCTAGGACACAACCATGCTGCATTTCTGCATCTTATCACAAAACACAAATTGCAAATGCAGCCATGGTTGTCCATTTCTGGTCCAGGAAAGTCAGACATAACAGAATAATTTTAAAATCTTAAAATACTGAAAGTTAACCTTACAAAAGTAACAGTGGTCACCACCTAAACATCAAGTATTATAAGAATATGGTCAGAATTGTGTGCTTCTCCCTGCTGCTTGCTTTCCTTTTGACATCTTCAGTGATTTCCTCAGTACTGTTCTTGACAATATCCAATATCGCTGATTTCTTCCCTTGAGACAGAGAATGCCTTACTGTAAATATTATTTTCTTAACAGTCCTTTATATTATGTGCATCAACACATGCATAGTACACACACATACTGCTCTGTATACCGGGTATGTTATATATATGGAATACATATACACATCTATGTGCAGACACACTATTAACATATGCATGCATAAACATGCAGCTGTATAATACGTAGAAATACATTTATAAAATGGTGTCTTAAAATGTTCCCTGCTGACAGCATGAAAATGACACATGGCCATGCATGTAGTGGAGCATGACTAACGTGCATTTCATACCCCTCCAAAACATGTCTGCACGGTGTATGCTGTAGACATCTCATGGAATCAAGAACAGGCCAGAATAATACATTCCTTTAGCCCATTTCATTAAACACATCCAAGTGCATATTCCTGTAAATATATCTGGTGTTTTATTTCTACTAAAACAGTCATGTAAAAAGTGGAATAAGAACCTTTTCAAAGACTTTCATCTGTCTCCTGTTTACCTTTCATCCCACACCCCCTAAACATATTCAAACATATTCTTTACAGACAGCTATGCACCTATCCAGTAAATTAATTGTAATGTTTCTGCAGGCCCTGTATAATAACAATGTCTTTTTAGTAATGCTGATGACAATAGAATTTGAAAGCTGAATAAGAAAACCCACACATTCATATCTAAGGCCCTGAAAAAAACATATGTATAGGAAAAACAAAATAACCTCTTTATAGATAACAACTGAAGGAACTAGAGTGTAAAACAACTAGTAAACAAAAAGGCACTAAGGTAACATAAAAAGTAACCTCACAAAACCTTTATTAATCCACAATTTGATGAATGAAGAAATAAAAAACACAGAAACTTGAACTGACTAAGCGCTTTCACCTTCATGGGCATCTTCAGAGTCAGTTAACTTCAGTAAAAACAACCTTTAAATACAGCTATTAATTAGTGCTTGATTAATCAATGATGAAAAAGCAGGAGGGTAGTTAAATTAAACAATTATCCCCTAAAGTTCCTGTTCACCAAATCTTAAAGTCCTGCTCAACAATACCTTGTTTGCTAGAATCTCAAGTAAGTAATAGCTACCCAGAATAAATAAATAAACCAAAATAAAACATCACAAAAAGCAGTGTGTGCAGTAATAAACATTCCATATAAAACAAAAAACATATCTGTTAAAATGTTTAAATTTACATTGTTTTATATTATATACAAGCTGCCTTGTATCTTAAAATACATGCTAGGGATAGTGCATCATTGATACCAGGAGCATTGCTGGCATCAAGTCTCAATTGCCAAAGACATTCCCTTATTTCTAACATGGTTTTAAAGTCCCCCCCCAAAATCCTTTGTATATAGCCTGTCAATAACAAAAAAAATATAAATAAACTTTTTAAAGTTTGAACAATGATTCGTATGTACATACAATGAATTAGTGGTTTTCTTGTTTTTTATGTCCCTGTAATGTTCTAATATTCTTTGTCTCAATTTCCTGGTAGTCATACCTATATAGAACGCTGGGCAAGATAAACAAGTGGCAGCATAAATGACCATACTTGTGTTACAGTTGCAGTAACCAGGGCTCTTCAAAGTTCTCTTAAAATTACCTAGACAAACATAGGGACCGTCATTAATAAATTTACAGGCCTTGCAATTGCCACATTTGGCCATAGTAGCTGGTCTTTGTCCAAAGGATCTAGGGGTCTTCTCTAGTAGGTCTTTTAAATTTGAACCTCTACTATTAATAAAAGTGGGACATTTACCAAGTATGTTGTGTAAGTCTGCAGGGATGAGGCTTTCCCAAGCATTGTAAATAACATCTTTAACTTCAGGTGCTAACCTATTGTGTTGTAATACCATTCCTATCGGCGTATTGTTTCTATCAGGCACATCTTTATGGTTGGTGACTTTGTCACATAACCTGTGTGTGTCATGCAAAATTGGAACAAAGTCAGTAGACCTTCTTCTAAATATTTCATGTTGAAGCGACAAAAGTATATCAATGGGATAACCTCTTTGGACAAATAAGTCCTTCAATATGTCCAGTTCAATTTTAAAGACATCATCCTCACTAATAATACGAGACAACCTGATCATTTGGCCCTTAACAACATTTCTCTTAACATAGGCAGGGTGACAACTACTATAATGTAGAAATGAATTGCTGTAAGTTTTCTTTCTGTATAATCTTGATTTTATTTTACCATTTTTAGTATATAATTGTAAATCCAGATAATCAATACTCATCTTGCCAACCTTGTGTGTAAATTTTAAGAATGTTGTCGTGTTGTTCAAATAAAAAATAAATTCTTCCAGTTCGTCAAGTGTGCCCTTCCAAAAAAGCAAAATATCATCCAAAAATCTAAAATAGATAGGCATCTTAGCCTTATAATCAGATGTCAACACAAACAGGTCTTCCCATTCTGCTAAAACAAGGTTGGCATAAATGGGTGCACATTTATCACCCATAGCCACCCCTGTGGACTGTCTGTAATACTCATCCTCAAAACCTACAAAATTGTTCTCCAGTACCATTTGCAACAGATCCACCAATAGGTCCTTCTTGGTCCAATGCAAGTTGGTATGTTTGTCCAAGCTCTTCCTAAACCAGTCGAGCCCACAATCATGAGGGATCACTGAAAATAAACTGATAACATCAATAGTGACCAACAAAAAATCCCCCAGATCATCATGAGACAAAGTTCTGAGGCAGTCCAAACAGTGCCACGAATCTTTTAAGATATATGGCAACCTTTCCAGGATGTCCTTGGTCATAATGTCTATGTAGGAAGCTAGAGGTTCAGTTTTTGATCATCTGGCTACAACTATGGGTCTAAAAGGTGGGTTAACTAAATTTTTATGAATTTTGGGTATGCCAAAAATGGTGGGCATGACCGGGTGTTCTACCGATAAATATTTATATTCCTCAGCATCTATTATACCTTCACATAGCAACTCATAAACCATCCAGTCTATTTTGGTGTACGCCTTCTGGACATCAAATTTAGAAGCTAACTCATATGTGTCGGAGTCGTTTAGAATGTTCTGCATCTGCGTTAAATAATCAGTGTTGGTCATAATAACCACTCCTCCACCTTTGTCCAGTTTCATAACCCTATAGTCCTTGTTAACAGAAAGTTCCTTTAAGCAAAATAATTCTGCAAATGTTATGTTGTTGTCACACGTTATCTGTCTATTGTCAAGAAGTCGCCTAATTTGTGTTGTACATAAACGTTCAAAAGCCAACACAGCAGGATGGTATGGGGGTATAAATGTGCTACTTCTTCTAATTGTAAATAATTGAGCTTCACTGTCAACCCTGTGTTTAGTACTAAAAAATACTTTTAAATTCAGTTTTCATGTAAAGAGCTTTAAATTAATAAGAATCTTACTGATGTCATATTTGAAATCAGGGACAAAAGAAAATTCTTTTTTCAATAAGCTAAGATGACTGTCTAAAAACTTCAAACTAGAAAAATTGTAAACAAAAAAGGAGTTGTCACCTAAAATAGTAGGACCCTCCTTAGTAATGTTAGCCAAAGGAGAATTTAACGTACTAGTGGGAGAATGCTGGCATAAATCAGTAGATGAATCAAAACAAGATACAGGAGAATCAGTAGGTAAGAAAATACTGGGAGTGTTATCAGTGTTGTCGTTCATCTGTTGCGCCAGTTGTTGGTGTTGTGGAAGGTGGGGTTCAAGTTCGAGTTGTTCCTCCTCTGTCGCCCATCCCTCCAATTGTTCCCTGTGTACCGTCCTGGTCCCTGAGGTGGTCTCTGAACCTCCTGATCTCGTGGGTTGTCTCGGTTCCTCAATCTGTCTGACTATCTTAACGGAGGTTGGTTTCCTAAAAAAAACTCTTCTTCCTCCTCTATCCCAAAATGTATGTCATTGGTTGCCCCCTCCTCCTCAGTTAACATTGTGTTTCTCCTTATGTCCCCATCATGTTGGACATCCCTAGTCGTACTGGGTAAGGGGTAAGCTTTTTTCTCTTTATATTCAGAGGTATCCCTTAATAACTTCTTTTGTTTTCTTTCCATACTTGTTTTAACATATCTGTCAAGTTCAGTTGTAATTCTATCTAATCTACCTTTGTTACTTTCAAAAAGCAAGTCATTGGTAATACTCTGCTTGAGAATAAGTAGTTCATTTTTTAAAACACTTAATCTGTTGTTATTGTCTCTAATAATAATTCTTATTAAGTCCATCCCAGTTCTATCAAAAAGTTCCAACATATTTTTGTATGCCTCAGTGTTTGCCTCAATTCCCATAGGGATCCTATATACTCTCAGACCTTTGGGTACCTGGTTAAGTTCTAGTGAATACTCTAAAAAAACATTGTCCATCTGAAGTGATTTGTATTTTTTAGCTAGCTTTTCAAATTTAAATACCTGTGAGTTGAATGTCCCAAGATTTTCTGATCTAAGAGTCACCTAATACAGGGGGCACCAAGAAGTTCTCCATGTCAAACATTGGTCCTGTAGGAATGTTGTTAGTAACAACTCTTCCTCTACTGTTATTATTCTCTCCCTGGTGGGTATTGTTCCTTTCCCCTCTAAGTGTCTCCGTATTCACTTGTCTATCAGCATTGGACACTGGTGGTGTATGCATAGTAAACAGTTCCACCTGTGTGTCTGTTAAACTAACATCTTGAATATTATGTTCTGCAGTCTTGTTTGCCTGCAGTAATGTGATAATCTGTCTAGAAATTTCCATATATTGGCTCATTAAGTGTTCCAGCATAAATAAAAAAATATATATCTATAGGAAAAAAATATATATAAAAATATGTAAAAATGTATATGTAAAAAATTAACTTTTCCTGTCCACCTTTAAATGTTTAACCTCAGATCTAAATGGGTAATAGTGGTAAAAATAAACACCCTATTGGTTGAGTCCACAAGAACCAATAGTATTAATAAAATAAAGTAGAAAATAATAAAATAAAATCAGAAAATAATAATAATGAAAAATAATAATATTAAATTCGTATTGTCAGGGTGTAACAATATCTATCTCAAAAATCTCAAAGCAAGTGTGTTGTTAACAAGTACACTAGTCCAAATCACAAATCCACTAATCTGTTATTTATATGAAGACATGACAAAACTGTAATAATGATGAAACTACTCTATGAAAATTATGTTAATGTAGTCAAAAGCAATACCAAGTAACCCCTTGAAAAAATGTAAAGAAATCCACACCATTCAGTATGTCAAGTTTACAAATGAATAAACCTTATTCAAAAATCATAGAAAAGTTGTTGTTCATCAATTCTGTTCAATTATTTAAAATAAACATAAAAAACAGCTCACAAATCAAGCAAATTAAAACAATGTTAAAATCATATTATTATTATAACCCCCTGAGTTAATTCAACGATTGTATAACCAAACTACAGTGTAGTCAAAATTGGAAGCTACTTTGCTTCGAAATAGTGTGAATCAAAATACAAAAAAATAAATACAGAAATCAGTCCAGTAAAGTGCGTTCTCTTTGAAAATTGCAATGTTGAAGACAAGAGTGTTGCAAACCGTAGTAACGGGCGGTAAAAGTTATACAAAATCAGTTCCTTGTTGTCTCGTTGAAGCCAGAAGCTTCGAAGGAACCACCGAGGACTTTCTCTTTGAAGGAAACAAAAGCCTGTGTAATAATGTGGTTCGTTAAGTCTCCGCCAACAGGGTAGCTCAAAAGGAAAAGTAGCAATAACCCCTATCAGGCAGTAACCCAGTAAACAAGCTTAAACAGAACTGTCGCTTCCTTTAATAAAAACAGTACAAATGGAAGCGAAACTCATAACACGTAGCAGCAATGCCAAGACAGCCAAAGCTAACAGAGGTGTGGTAGACGTGCACCAAAAGAACAGTCTCTCAAAGTGTACTTAAAGCAGTACGCTCCAGTTTTAAAAGTTCAAGTTGTTAGTGTTCCAAAGAACAAACCAATCTATATCGAAAACTGTGACCAACATGGAAATTTAATCTTCTTATAATAAAACAGTGTTAAAAGAAAATACAACCTCCTGCAGTCCATCCTAATGTAGCAAAATGCTAAGAAAGCAGTAGAAATGTTGGTTAACCTTGGTAGCTGTTCAGCTCAAATCAAGGACAAGGATGAAAATGTAAATCCAATAGTAATAATGCAGGTAAATCCAATAGTAATAACGCAGGTAGATTAGCAAACTCGACAACCAGATGAAAAAATCAGTAATTAACCTCAGTAGCTGTTCAGCTCACATCAGAGGTAGCAGCAATGATGAAAAAAAAACGATAGCAGCATGTGATAGTTGTCACAACCATAAAGAGTAAATCACAGAATAGTATTCCTTCTTTTATGTTAAGAGAAATGTTGTTAAGGGCCAAATGATCAGGTTGTCTCATATTATTAGTGAGGATGATGTCTTTAAAATTGAACTGGACATATTGAAGGACTTATTTGTCCAAAGAGGTTATCCCATTGATATACTTTTGTTGCTTCAACATGAAATATTTAGAAGAAGGTCTACTGACTTTGTTCCAATTTTGCATGACACACACAGGTTATGTGACAAAGTCACCAACCATAAAGATGTGCCTGATAGAAACAATACGCCAATAGGAATGGTATCACAACACAATAGGTTAGCACCTGAAGTTAAAGATGTTATTTACGGTGCTTGGGAAAGCCTCATCCCTGCAGACTTACACAACATACTTGGTAAATGTCCCACTTTTATTAATAGTAGAGGTTCAAATTTAAAAGACCTACTAGAGAAGACTCCTAGATCCTTTGGACAAAGACCAGCTACTATGGCCAAATGTGGCAATTGCAAGGCCTGTAAATTTATTAATGATGGTCCCTATGTTTGTCTAGGTAATTTTAAGAGAACTTTGAAGAGCCCTGGTTACTGCAACTGTAACACAAGCATGTTCTTTATAGATAAGCTAATTGCCAATTTAACAACTCCAGTATTTTATTTTGATCTCTGTCTGTTGTCTGTGGGGAGTCTGCATACTCTCCATACAGGTTTTTTCTAAATGCTTTATCTAGTACAACAAAATGATTATTTAAAACAAAGTATTTTTTAGCTACTGTCCTTCTGCTGTTATTGTCATTACATATTCTGCAATTACAGAACAAAAGCACTGCAAATTTCTGTACAAGTAGACATCAAGAAAGGCAGGATGTTTGTTAGCATGCTCTCAGGTGTACATCTCCTGATGTTTTGCTACATGAAAGTTTATTTACAAATGCTAACCAAATAACATTGCAGATTTACCTTTTTTATCAGAAGAGGAACTACAGGTTCCCTCTCTGGAAAAAGGAACAAAGCTGAAATTCTCCACCTCCTGGGTCCTGGCCAAATTTAAAGAAGTATGTGAGGATATCAAAAAGACAGAAGAAAAAATCCTTAATCAGAAATTATAGCTGTCAGCATTGGTCATTCTGCTTGCAAGCTGAGGAAAAAAAATATCATAGTGTATTGGTGGCCTTGATTATAACTGAAAATGGTCAGTTATAACCAATGTACCCGCACACTAGTATTGAAAAAAATATAAATAAACCAGACTCTTTCATCAATTTAGAGATTACAGGGCAATCCTGTGTATGTTTTCCTGAATCCTGTTATTACCAATTAAAGTCAGGCAGGATAAGTGATTCTAGGACAATGAAACATCACTGGACTAACTATGTATCTACTCCAGAGAAACACTGGTCAATTGCAGATGTATCTAAAATGAACTGAATGTACAAGCTCATTCCCTACTTATGGGTTATGTTTCTGGTTTGACATGCAAGTTATGATATATGGTATAAAAAAACATGTGTTTACTGTAACTACCAACAAATGCATTATACTGAGACTTACCATAAATGGAAAAAATATTTTGTGCACAAAGGTAGAATGGGTCAAAGACAATAAAATATTTTCCTGTTCTTATGGCTTACAAGCAATAGAAATAGTAAAATGCCTCTGTCAGAACTGATCCTGTTATATTATTTCAAGCTGAAACATACATTGCATTACTTCTTTTTTTCTAAGGAATTCATTGGTTGTTGCGGTGGTTTAATTTGTTGCTTTTATTTGTGCAGATTTATATTCTGCTACTTCTATAACTACTAAAGAGGTATGTTAATTATAATGCTTAAGGTGGTTTTATGACTCACTTCTCTAATGTCAAAACAAGCACTGTACACATTTATGTTGTACCATTTCCTGTGGCTATGACTACAAAGAGAATTATGGAATGCCGCAAGAGGTCAACTCTAGATGTATAAACATTGTCTAGATGTTTTCTCAAATCTTAACATGCAGAAGAAATATGAGGAAGGCCTTTTGATAAACATACTCTGACAATATTGTGATATCGGTACACAGGGCAAAATATTACTTTGGTTTCAGAGGCAAAAGATAAGTGAGAACCAGCCTTATCTGCATCTCTGCAATCTACCGATCACAATAATTTTTAATGGGATACCATCCGAATTTTCAAAAGGGTATGCCTGTCCCTTTATTCTAAGATCTAACAGTGAGTCTAGTTTGTATTTATTGCATAGTTGCACACCCAAGGTTAAACACATAAGTATGGAGGCATGCCAAAAAAAAATATGTTTGGAACAAACATGGGCCTGACAGGATGCAAAGCTGGAGAGGAGGAATTAGTTATTTAGTGTGCAAGGCTGTGTGGTGCTATCAAAAGACAGGCAAACCCATGTCTACAAATTCACATAGTCAGCAAATCAAAGAAGCATGTACTTAATAAAGTGGTTAATGAAATTATATTTGTAAATGAGAGCTGTGGTATCAGCAAACAGCAAAATGCAGGAAATGAGATATGCTGCATGAACTTGCTAAGGAATGTTTTAGTGAAGGGGTTTAAGAGATGAGCTTGTGCAGGCAGGTGAAAAGACTAAGAAGTTGCAGTGATGTGTCTTTAAACCTTACTAAAAGCATTTGTTGTTTATTGATTTACATTTTCCCTTTGAGGAACAAGGTAACAAGAACATTTTGTAAAAAGAAATTTCACCAACATTAAACAAGAACATTTTGTTAAAGGAAATTTCAACAGCAGTGAGGAGCATATGGATAGTATCTTTTCTCAGGATCAGCACAGGTTGTTGAAATAAGAATATAAGAAAGTATGACCAAGTAACCAACAAAAACATTTCAGATCATGTGTAAGGTGGACATATGTGAAGACAAATAAATAATGAGATATGTTGACTAACTAGTTATGAAGGTCATTTCAGAGCCTTTCTGGTGGAATGCAGAACTCTTCCCAATAGTATCCTATAATAACATTGCATAAAACAAATATTTTTAGAAGGGATCTTTTTGTTAGTGTTAGATTTTACGGTGTCTCTGGATCTCAAGGATGCTTATCTCCATATTCTGATCCATCCTCTTTTTAGGAAGTTTTTGCATTTCTCTGTTGCTTCCTGTCATTTTCAGCTTTCTGCTTTGCCCTTTGGCCTTTCTACTGCCCCAAGTGTTTTCACCAAATGCCTCACTCCTGTGATTGCTTTTTGCAGGCTTCAAAGGATCCAAATATTTATTTACTTGGATGACCTGCTGATTCAGGCATCCTCTCCAGAGATTATTTTTCAAAATCTTTATTTTTGCCATTTACCTTCTTCAGAGCCTGAGGTTCACTATAAACTTTAAAAAGTCTTCCCTGACTCCCTCTTAGGACCATGTCTTTCTCGGTTGCAGGATTCAGTCAATGCCAGTGCTGGCCTACCTGCCTCCTCCTAAGGCCTTAACTTGCATTTCCTACTTTCAAACTCTTCTTCCCCTAGCCTCTATCACAGCCAAAGAGTTTCTGAGAGCTCTAGGTTTCATGCCCTCCACCATTCCAATGCTTCCTCTGGCCAAACTTCATATGAGGAAGTTCCATTGGTTTCTGAAGTCAGTGTGGCTTCAACATGCACATCTTCTAGATTTTGTAGTTCCTCTTCTTCCTTGTCTCAAAAAGGAACTTCACTGGTAGATTCAGCAGTTGTCTCTTAATCCAGGGTTCCATTTTCATCCTCTTCCCTCTCTGGAACTGTTCAGAGATGCCTCAGATGTGGGATGGGGAGCAACGTTTGGTTCCCTAAAAGTACAGGGGTTGTAGTTGCCTTGTCAGCAGAAGGAGCACTTCAGTGTTAAAGAGATGACAGCTCTTATGCTGGCTCTTCAGGCCTTTCTTCCTCTTTTGCTCCAGGGCCTCTCAAGGATTTCTCAGACAATACCACAGTGATGTGGTATATCAACAAACAGGGGGGAACATGATCTTACCTTCTTTGCTGGTTGGCTCTTCTGGTATGGGATCTTGCTGTCAGGTATCAAGTGACTCTCCAGACAGTTTAGATCCCTTCAGAGCAGAACACTGTGGCAGACACTATGAGTAGGTCCTTAACTCAATCCCATGAATGGATGGTTCACATGGATGTGTTTTAGGACATTGTCCACCAGTGAGGTACTCCTCAAATAGATCTATTTGCCTCCCCTCAGAACAGACAAATTCCTCTGTTTTGTGCCAGCATACCAGGTCCTCTGGTGTGGAATGTGGATGCTCTCTCATTTTCTTGCAGGACATGTTTCTTTATGCATTCCCTCCTGTCCCTCTCATTCAGTCATCACAAGTTACCTCACAGGGTAGATCTTCTCACACAAGACAAAGGATCTCGCATCCAGCCCACCTGTTCAGACTTCAACTGACACTGTGAGTGATAGGATTTTGATTACTTATAGACACGTTTTTTCCTAAGAACTTTTTGCAGATCCTGCAGGGGGGCCAAGAAACCTACTACTTGGAAATCCTACTTATCCAAACAGAAGAGTTTTTCTATTTGGTGTCACTGTCGTAACCTGGACCCATCTACTTTGTATATTTCTTTCTCTTATTTGTGTGAGTTGTTTAATGCTGGCTTGGCCTATTCTTCTGTTAAGGCCCACTTATCAGCTATTTCTACTAGTCTGCCTTTAACTCCTCCTTTAGCTTCTTGATTTGAGACTAAACAATTTCTTAAAGGTGTCCTTAATATTATACCTCCCAGGAAGCTTGTTCCTCCTCACTGGGATCTTAATTTTGTTTTGGAGAAGTTGACTCAGGCAACTTTTGAGGCTGCTGTTTTAGCTTCCTTGTAACATTGTTCTTGGAAGACCATTTTTTGATAACTCTTACTTCTGCCACATGGGTGTCTGAGTTGCAAGCCCTTATGGCTTGTCCTACTTTTTTGATATTTCATGAGAACAGGATGTCCTTGCATACTAATACTTCTTTTTTGCCTAAGATGGTTAATGAGTTGTCACTTAATCAGTCTATTAATTTGCCTACTCTTTTCCCCTATCTGCAATCTGACAGTGAGAGGGTTCTGCATACTTTGGACATGCATAGACACTCAGATTTTATTTAAATAAGACTAAGGCTATAGAAAATCTAATCAATCATTTGTTTTTCTTTGATCCTGGTTCTTTAGGATTTGCTGTATCCAAGCAAACTATTTCTTCTTGGATTTCAAAGGCTATTTCTATTTGTTACACTTTTCATGGCAAGAGCCTTCCTTCTTTTGTAGAGGCTCATTCTACTAGAGCTCTGGCTTCTTCTGGTGCTTTTTTCAAGGGCTTACACAATAATTCTATTCTTGAAGCAGCTACCTGGACTTCTATGCATACTTTTATCAAACACTACAAGTTGTATGGTATCTCCAGAACTAGAGCCGGTTTTGCAACAGCCATTCTTCATGGCTTTGTAGAGGGCTCTACTGCTCCTTCCACCTTCCAGGTTTCTTCTTGAGCTTTGGCATTGTCCCATACATTAAGAATACTGCAGTGGTGAGTGTAAGGACATAGTATGGTTGTGTAAAATCTTACCATAACAGTAGATGTCCTTGCCTTCTCTGCAACAGAGTTTGCTCCCTCCCTCCATCCCCCCTAGACATTTTCCTTCCTGGATGTACAGGCTACTCCTTAGGTTTCCTGGGACTGGTGTTCCTACTGGGGCAATCAGTTCTGAGTATGGTATACCTAAACATCACCTTTATGCCTTACATTATGTGAGGAGAGTTTGGGTGATGTTTGGCATACCTTAAAGCAACAGTAGGGTTTGGTAGTCTGGCTGGACATCATGCTGCCATGTCAGGAAATCCTCATATGTTGAGAGTATTGCAGTGATGAAGGCAAGGACATCTACTGTTATGGTAAGATTTTACACAACCATACTGTCTCAGGCAATCATTAACTTCACTTTAACATGAACAAGTAAGTGATTTACAGACTTTCATGCATCAGGGATACACAGGGAAACACATTTTTTTTCTGCAACTTATTCAATAGAAAGAAAATGTGCATAAGTAGAAAATAACTGGTTATGTAAAATCTGTGGCATATTTAATGTAAAAGAATAGGACAGACAGTGTCAATGAAGCAGCTGTCATCTATCATCACAATTTCTTTTTATCAAGAGGGGAAGCAAAAAGAATTTTTGTGGAGTAATAGTCTCTGCAGCATCTGGTAATTTAAAGGCAATGCCAAAACAGTAGAACTCGTTAACGAGCTAAAACCAGTTCAAAAGAAGAAGAAACTCTGCACTGTGGCCTTACATTAACTTTAATGACTTCACATTATACAGGTATTATTCATCAGAATATACAGCATTATACTTCTAACTAGTTCTTCAGTATGCAACGTTACCCTAAATACAGAAATAGATGTAATGGGTTAATTAAGAAAGCAACAGTAGATATCATGACAACTTATCAGTGACGGTTATCTTTTTATCAGAAGTTCAAGAAGTTAGCAAAACAGTCCTAGTCTGAACTCCAAACCACTCAATCTGACAGTTTTAAGTGAGGGGAAAACAGAATTTAATTTGATCTGAAATAAACACCGGAAACCTTTAATGAGATTCTCACAGTGATTTCTAGTGCAGGCCAAATGTTAAATAAGAGTTCAGTACCAATAATCAAAATATAAATCTTCAGCATTTTTGAGATGAGGAAGGGAGGTATTAACCTTAAACTGATCAAAAGGAATCATGCCTACAAACATCTGTGAACATTTATTCACTGCATCTACATAAAGCAGTATAGATGTTATCTATGTAAATTGTAAGGAAAAAAAGAAATTATATGGTTGTTAAAACTTTATTCAGATGCTAAATATGTATTTTTTACTGATTCACTTTCCATGTTCTAAAGAAAGTGACAAAACTTTTATCAGCCTAAGTTTGGGTTATGACAACAGAATCTTTCAAAATCAGTTCTTCATCTATATTTAATCTTTTTCATCTGAAAACCTATTATTTCACTTTCAGTTTTCGTATTTTCATTCACTGTTTTTCTCAACTAACTTTATGATTAATGTACTCATTCTAAGCATTGCTTTACGAGAAGCAAAACAGGAGGCAAATGGTTGCTTAAATATGTGAACTGCCTCAGAGTGCCCATAACATCTAGATCCAACTGTGGCCAGGTCATTTTCTTTTTACATTGAATGTTTTCTTGTTGCTTGTTCTGAGGCAGGACATGTACTGAAGAATGTTTACTTGTTGCTTGTTCTGAGGCAGGACGTGTACTGAAGAATGTTTTCTTGTTGCTTGTTCTGAGGCAGGACATGTACTGAAGAATGTTTTCTTGTTGCTTGTTCTGAGGCAGGAAATGTTCTGAAGCATCAGTACTGGCATCAGATCTCAGAATCCTGCTTGTTTTAATTCCCGTCCACTGCATGCTGGGTAACCGTGCAACCACCAGTCTATTAGGAAGTATGCATTGCCCCAACAATGAAAAAATGGCAAGCAATAGATGTTTGATACTTTTTGCCTTTCTTGGCTGATTTGGTTACAGGCTTCCAGTCTGTTCCTAAATCCAGCTTTTAAGAACTGCAGTTAGAAATCTAGCCCAGCTGAGTCCCTCCAAGTCCACACATGTCTACCCATTCACCCACAAACCCATTTCTGATAAGCTGGGTTCAAGCCAAGCTGCTCCTTTCCCCAAGTCCACTTTTACTCAGATAGTTTTTTTTTTTTATTTTTATTTTTGGCAGTGAAGAAAACAGATATATGACCATAGTGTTTACAGATTTCTCAAAAGAGTATGATAAAGCAGAATGTACTCTACTGTAAAAGACGGCAAATAAGAAACAGGCACAGAAATCATTTACAAGGTCTGATTTTGATCAGTCCAATCATAACAGATGAACTGCCACCCTATAAACTGAAATCACCAATGAAAACTGATTGACACAGCACTACAGGAAGGATGGTTGGATGAGTGGGGCTTATGGTCCATGTAAACACTGATTATTCAGGGTGAAAAATAGATGAGTGAGAAGGATTTGAGTGGGCTCATACATGGATGAGACATAAATTAAGAGATAACCAGCTGGATGAAGACTATTAATTAAGTGCATAAATGATTCTGCAAAAAGAAGAGAGGAGGCAAAACATGCAACAAAAATGGACAGGGTATTAGTCATGCTAGCTAGAATAGCTACAGACAAAAGTACTTTCTAGGAAGTGTATGCTTAAAGGTAGAGGAAAATAAGTAAAAAAGAGAAGGATCTATCAAGAGAACAACTGCTGAGGCTATTCTAGATATAAAGCAAGTTGGAGAAATGTAAGAAGAGCTGGGATCTATGAATAATTAGTTCAGCCATAGGGTCTGTTCAGAAAGACACTTAAAGGGTCATTGAAGAGGTACTACCATGCTGCTCAAAATGTCTGACCTTGCAACCACTTTTAAAAAGATTGATAAGGTAAACAAAGTGAGAAATATCAAGGAACAGCCAGCACAGATGTATAGAGTTTGTAAACTTAAGTTTTGAGTTTATGGAATACTGCATGAAAAGTCTGAAATAAATAAGAGATATAGTAATCAAGAAGTGTAAGATAAGTCACAAGTTTATTCTGTGAGTTATTAATATGAGAAAAAAGTGCCAAGATGAGATTAATAGGGGTCTATGTTTGAAAAAATATTAAATTGAATGGCTGTACATTGAACATTAGTTAACAAACAGCACTTTTAATGAACAGGGATGTCATTGAAAATAAATTCATCGAATGGCCATAGTTGGCCAACATAAAGGGACATGATCTACTGCTAGCATATCGGTAACTTAGCTTTAACAGAACCTGCCCTTTCCCCAATTTAGTGTGACCTCAGAGTTGGTATATATAATTAGCGAGGGGTGGCGGCATAGCAACTTTCTAGAAATAGATTATAAACCACTAATGTTTTGAATAGAAGTCATCAGCTGCACACAGATTCCTTTAAGGATTAAAGTGAGGAAAGCTAACAATTACAGATGTTTCATATCTAAAGAAAAGTTATTGAGCAATGAAATGTGGTTAATAAAAGCAAGAAGGGTGTGGACTTTTGTGAAAAGGGGGATACAGTCATTGAATAATAGGTGCCCAGGTTGATGCCAGAGTTAAGTCTTTGGTTATTAAATGAGAAATAGCATCTGAACAGATGAAGTGGTTGATGATTTAAAAAGTGGTCTAGAATGAAATATGCCCAAAAAAGGGTTAATGATCTAGAACAAATCTGATGGAAATGGTAGTGGTTTAGTATATGATTAAAGGGGGAAGTGGGAGAGACAAAGAGAGAATGGTTTGATCAAGTAGGGAAACATGATGGGTCCCTAGATGAAAGGCAAACTTCAGTCAAAAAGGGAGCAGGACAGTACGATCCAAAAGTTGTCTTATGATACTTAGATAGATTGTTAATAGGGGAAGTGGGTTCAGTATTTGTAGGAAATGAAAGACCATCGAAAACAATGCTTAAGGCTTAAAAGTTTATGAATGAATTACATAAGTAGAGTACTATAAGTAATTTAGTGAGATCAGTGAGAGTTGATGTTATCAGGAGAATAATAATGTATGGATTAGAAGGTAAAATAAAATAAGGTGAGAAGTCTTATAATTAATACAAACATTAGAGTAAATTCTTCTGAGAGGGGAACTTACTTTTCTTGCAAGACAATGCCTCTAAGAACACTAAGTATGGTGAGCTAGGCTGAGCAGCAGAAGTTAGACTACTTAGTTAGGCATTGCTGTTTAAAGTACTTCAGGAAGTAGCTAATGAAAAGTGTTAGCCTGGTGTAGAATAGGGTTCTAGGGGATATTTTAAGAGTTACTTAACGCTAAAGGGTGATAGGTTGCAATGCTTGTGTGTGTGTGTGTGTGTGTGTGTGTGTGTGTGTGGGGGGTCTAACCCAAAGAAAGTGACAGGATGCAGATGTAATATTGCCACAGGTAGTAAATTTACTAAAGGAAATGGTGTAAAAGAAGTGACAAAAGATGACTACGAATGACAGGATAACAGGTACTAATGACAAGAAGGAAGGTTGAGGATAGAACAGGTAGTACAAAGCAGTAAGATAACTTGGATAATATATTCTGAAGCACAGCAGAGTGTATGCTAGTTGCTGGGGGCATATATATATATATATATATATATATATATATATATATATATATATATATATACAGACACAGACACACACACACACACACACACACACACACACACACACACACACACACACACACACACACACACACACACAGAGCCAGACACACACACACACACACACACACACATACACACATATATATACAGTGTAAATTACATCAAAAGGTGCTTCAACAAAGTATTAGTTTAAGGGTGTACACACATAACAAACTTTGTTTAAGGTGTACGCGCTTATGCAACCAGCATATCATGCATTTTTTTTCCCCTCACAGATTTGTTTGTTTTTCAATTGAATTGTACAGGTTATAGGTCACATTAAAGGTAGGAAAAGTTTTGAAATGATTTATTGTGGTCTCATTTTTTATATCACAAAAACCTGGCATTTTAACAGGGGTGTGTACACTTTTTATATACACTGTATATATACACACACATAGATATATATATATATATATATATATATATATATATATATATATATATATATATATATTCATAGTGAGAGAGAGAGAGATACACACACACACACACACACACACACACACACACACACACGCGCGCACAAACATATAATTGAAGCAAAGAAAACACACCCATGTGGAAGGCTTAGCCCTAAACACTGCCAGCCATGCCAGGAGAAGTATTGCAGTGTATTTGTAACATATACCAGCACAGGAATTTTGTAAATAATTATATGTCATTTGCATATCAAACTGATTTGTACAGATGCTTGTGCTGAAAATGTATTTGTGAGGTTTGCTTGTGTTAAAATGTATCAACAGTGTGTCCTGCTGTAAGGAAAAGAAATGAGCATGCATTATTATAACTGTTTAAGTGTATACATTATAACACCATATACTGGAAGGGAAGCGGTTAACCCACCTGACTTTGAAAAATATTCTTGAAATTAAATTAATTTATGGGTTAAGCCAGAAAAATGTTATCCAAAAGTATTGAATGGAGTAAGAGACACAATTTCTGATCTAGAGAGTAGGTTGTTGCTCTTGTAGGATGAGTGGAATGGTTTTATAGTTTTATGACTTCCAGCAGCTGCACCACATCTGAGATTCTCTGTCTGTGTGTATTGTAGCATGTAGGTACTAAACCCTGGTAGCTTCTAGTGATGGGGGATAGTGCGGGAAACAGTCACATGACCAGACATATGTGATGTCATTCTGTTCAGAAATAATGTTTTAATATTAGAGGAGACTGAAGTCTGTATTCTGTCTTGGATCTGACAACAAGGACCATTCACCCATCTTGCCTTGCTGCATTCAATAAGAAGGTGCAGTAATTCTTTTAGTCAAACAGGAATAGATGGTGAAACTAGCTAAATACTGTTTTTCTATAATTGTGTGAAACATTCCATCGGTGTTATTTTTAATATTCCCTGAGAATGAAACACTGATGTTTACTGTAAATAGATATTTAGTATTTTTGTTCTTTTATTATTTATTATTAAATATATTTAATCTTTTCATTATGGCTGGTACTTTTTAAAAAATATTTAAGTTTTGAGAGTATTTGCACATATTTATTTGGTGATAACTCTAAAAGCCTTGCTTTTTGTTCAACATTACCTTTTGTATTAATATTAATTTCACTCATTATAATTGGGTATCCTTGTAAGAGCCTTAAAGCTGGCAGGGGTTCTGGTGGCAGTGATAACTACCTTATAGACTGGGCAGAAGGGGACACAGCAGGTGAATCTGTGCCAACCTTTGCCAGGTATATATGTGTGTGTGTGTGTGTGTGTGTGTGTGTGTGTGTGTGTGTGTGTGTGTGTGTGTGTGTGTGTGTGTGTGTGTGTGTGCAAATCAAATCTCAAAGAGTGTGTGTGTGTCAGTTGCATGAAGCAGAGACACAAAGTACTGGTTTCACAGAGAGGGTGTGTAAGGACTTAGCTTGGAACCCTAGCTAAGAACACAACTCTAAGTTGTTCCAGTGGGGAGTCTTATTGTGGGTCTGGACAGATACACAGAGGAACCAGTCCCTGAACCCAGTGTGTTCCCTGGGTGCTGTTAAGGGAAATTGTGCTTGATGCAGAGAGGTCTACATCTGGAAATACTGAGTGTATCCATTTTTATTCCAAGTGAACGTCCCTCTCCAGTGTCACTGGTGAGGATTCAAGCTCCTTGATTACTGGCCCAGAGAGTGGGGACATCACAATATGTGTGTGTGTGTGTGTGTGTGTGTGTGTGTGTGTGTGTGTGTGTGTGTGTGTGTGTGTGTGTGTGTGTGTGTGTATATATATGTATATATATATATATATATATATATATATATATATATATATATATATATATATATATATATAGGTGATAGTGAACATAGTAAATGTGGGTGTATGGCCAGCTAGACAGTTGAGTTACAGTTGTGTGACATCACACAAATCCAGGGGTTGGGAAATTAGTCCTAACCCCATGTTTGTGTCATCTCAGAGTTAGTATATACAATTAGCAAGGAGTGTGGGTGTGTGCCTCCTGCAAAATATATGTTTTATTTCATTGTAAGAAAATGTAAATCTTTGCATGTGCTATGTTACTTTTCAGTGCATGTTTATTGCTGTGTTGACTTTTGTGCTTTTGACCATCTGCGTTAAATGTTTGTGCAGACAGCTATAGGTCAAATATGCATAGTCTGGGCTTTATCTTCTCTTTTAATTAAACTTTTAATATACATATTTGCAGTAACAACATCAATAACTATACTATTTTGGAATCCTAGACAATGTTTTAATTGGCTTAAGAAACTTATTTTTATTCTGATACAAAAAAAAAAAACAGGAAAGTTCCTTAAAGTTCCACTAGAAATGCTTCTTCCTCATGCATTTGCATCAATAAAATCCTCACTCTGCTCTTATGTAATTGTGCAATATTATTATTCTTCCGGGTTTAGTGTAACAGAAAGAGAGACAATCAAGAAGAAAGATGACTTATATTGTGCTGTAAATCAGGAAAAGGAAGAATGTTTGGATGAAGGATCATAAGAGAGGAAAAGTGAATGTGAAGGAAATTAGAAAGTGAATAGAGGGATTGTATTTCATCAAACAATGTCCAGCTTATAGAAAGGTATGTGTAAGATGAAAGAAACAACCCTTTTGCCAGGAAATGTTGTATAAAACAATCAAATACAAGCACATCATAAAGTTAAAACAGATGAGAAACAGAAAGAAGCTCTAATGCAGAACAGCTATGAGAAACAGAAAATAGTTCTAATACAGAACAGCTATGAATTTGTGACAGATATAAAAAATGGACTAAACTGAGACAACAGATGGTGACAAAGAACCATGTATATTTGCAAAAATGCTCCATATAATCAAACATTTGTAATAGTGAACATTTTCACAGGTGGCCTAAGTGATGTGCTAACCATTCATACAGCTACATCCTGGATTAATATACATACGCACACAATGCAAACAATAGCACTCACATAGATCCACAGAAATGAGAAGTGTTGTTGAAAAAATATGAGGACTTATTTGATGAGACTGGACAAATTAAGGAGTCCCATTTAAAGTTATACGTCTATGAAATGTGATTGTTGTGGCAGAATTGCTCAAAAGAATATCTTTTCACCTTAGATATAAGAAACAAAACAATGTACTCACTTTTAGAGAAGGACATTACAGAGAAGGTTTTAGAACCTACTACACAGGTTATGCCAACAATGACACCATCAAAGTCTTAAGAGTCCTTTGGAAGTCAGAACATGGGAGTTGACAGTAAAACTATTTAAATAAATGCAGCTCACACTAATAGCTGATGGTATGCGTTGTGGAACTAAATTGCAGAGAATTATTCCACAAATTAGATTTCTGGTCATTATACCAATGGATAAACTCCATAATGAAATCAGGAGAATAACAACTTCTACTTCCTACAGCAGACTCACGAGATTAAAAAGGCTTATATTCAGGGTGAGCTCAGCTGCATATAATTCAACATCATTAGGAAATCAAGAAGCTAAAATTATGTCAGATGCAGGTAAGCTGGAATTAAGGTAGTGGTTGAACTCATTTTTCTGACATGGGCACTATCCATTTTTCAGTTACAATAATGGCATTATACATAGTCATTGCATGGAAAGTGTTTTTTTGGGGAGGACTGGCATGCAGAGATTCTAATATGGAAAGTAAGTTAGACATTATTTGTCTTACTTGCAAGTTGGATGCTTTAACTTTCACCCTCATGTATGCAAATTTGTTTATGGGTCTTGTAGAATTTAGTTTTATAAATATATATATATATATATATATATATATATATATATATATATATATATATATATATATATATAAAAGTGAATTTTATAGAAGCTTTGTAACAGGATATTTCAGGTTTATAGACAACCTTATATTTATTTCTAAAGGGGGCAGAAATGAAGTATGTCCATTTATTAATTATCTGAATGACAATAGATTTCAAATTAAATATGATGGATTGCAGGAAGGTATAAAAGTAAACTATTTAGATTTTACCTTAGAAGGTTCTAGGAATGGTAGAATAAAAATTCAAATTCATAGAAAGTTTGAGCAGCCTAGTCATGTGTTTCATGCTTCTAGTTGCCATCCAATACACACTTTAACAGCTATTCCTTATGGAGAGATCCTTAGGATTAAGAGAATGTGTAGTGATATGCAGGATACTGAAAGAGAGGCTGAAAAAGTAATTGACATATTTGTAGACAGGGGTTATGAAGAAAAAATTGTGAAGGATAGTTATATAAGAATATTTGAAAATAATAGGACAAATCCTAAAAATAAAAGTCAAGGTAATAACCGCACAGTAAAAGAAAAAAAATGGGATTTTGAACAAATTATAGTTTTTGTATCCAAATACACATTATTTTCAAACAAGCTACAAAAACTATTAGAAGATATTTGGAATATTATCAAAAGGGAAGTTCCTTCACTTTCAGAAATAAAACTTACATTTTCTAATCAAAGGGGTTGGAATTTAAAGGATTTTCTGGTGCATAGTACTTATAAAAGACCAATAGAATAATAACAGGCACAATATTAGAATTAGGTACTGTACCTTGTGGAAAATGTACAATATGTCAACATAAAGAAAGTACATTTGATAAAATAAATGGTAAAACATTTCAAACAAAAGGAAACTATACTTGTAGAAGTGCTGGTATAGTGCATGCTATTAAATGTTCGTTTTTATATTGGAGAAACTAAAACAAGTTTGGGGGAAAGACTAAAAGAGCATGTAAGGGATATCAGAAACAATAAGATAATAAGTCCGTAACAGAGCACTTTAATAAGAAACATGGTAGAGATTTTAGTAATTTACAAGTTTCCGTTTTGGAACAAATACATTCTAGTTTTCTGAGTGAAGAAAGAATAAAATATCTACTCAGGAAAAAAGAATCAATTTTTATATTAAAATACAATACATTACAACCAGTAGGGTTGAATTAAGGGTGTCATTGGAGAAGTTTTATTTAAAACTGTTACTTTAAAAAAAGTAAAGTTTTTATTTAATTAATTGCATTTTTAACAAGGGTGTAGTTAATTGATTAATTGATGCTTGTATTTTTTATAAAAAGATGTGTTTTTTCAAGTAGAATTTACTCTGTAAAGGCTGCTTAAGCTGAGGCACTAAGAGATTATTTTGCTGCTGTTCATTGTTTCTTACAAGAAAGATTGTTTTGCTGCTATTCATCTCTAATTATATTTGGTATTGAAAGAGACTGTTTTGCTGCTATCCAGTGCTTTTTACTTGGAATTGGTTTGCTGCCATTTGCTTATAGAAGTATCTGCTACTCAAAAAATGGATGTGAGTTCCAGTATCAAGGAGGTATCAGTTTCTGGCCTCTGTGATTCATTTTGAATGCTTTAACTGTTAACATTGAAGCAATGCTGAAGAAGGCGACAGCTATTGAATTGAAGACTGTGAAGCGTGTCCATTCAGTGGATAAGGAAGAGAAGGGTTAATGATGATGGAAAGGAATTGTCTTCCAAAGGTGAGGAGAAGAAGTAACCAAAAGAGTTAGAAGCTTGGTTACAGTGCTGTAGTGAAGTCCTAGAAAACAGGCCGTGCTGTGATGATGTTAGAATAGATGACACAAGGAAAGGAACTGAGGGGTATAATGCTAAAGATTACTTGCAAGATTGGTTAAAGTCATTGTGTCCTTCAGATTTTGCAGGTAGATAGAGCAGACTGTGTGGGCAGGGGAAATTCTGCTGTTCTGAGTCGCTCATTTTTAGTAGTGAAACTGCATAGTTTCCAGACAGTGGAAGGGTCAGTGAGGTAGGTGGATATTCAGAGAGGTTATTTATAGCATGTAAGAGAACTCAAACTGTGGAGGGACTTCTCTTTTGCCATGAATGAGAGGTCAGTTTGACTGACGTGGCTATATGGCACATAAATGGGTACAATGGAAAAAATTATGCACTCATCTTCTGTGTAAACAATGTAAAAGGGACAGCTGTTTATGTGCCAAGCAATGGAGGAGGCCATTATAATTTGCAGAGATGTCTTGATGGGCTGTGCAACATGCTGGCAGATGGAAAAGAAATCCAGGACAAGTCTTATGGAGACTCAAGGAGATGATGGAGGGGCTAGTATTATACCATGGAGCAAGAGTAAAGTGGTGGTGGGTGCTTCTCAGGGAGATTCAGTAATGGGCCAGTCATCAAGGTGCAAGGGCAGTGGAGAAGAAGCCATCACAGTCAGGAGGAGCTGCTTGATCTAGAAGATGGATAACTGGGAGGCACCTTTGGATAACAGCAAGTTCAAACAAGTAGAGGTGATAGAAGTAGTAATTACTGTACGTCCGCACTGGGAAAGAAGGTTGCGGTTGTTACTGTGTAAATGTACTGACTGTTTGCCCTGACCTATCTTTGTTTCATGTGAGATGAGACAGCAAAATTATCTGAGGGGAAATAACAATGAAGACTGAAGTGTAGTTAAAGCAGAAACCAATAAGGCAGAATCATTTGAAGTGTAAGATGTAAAGGAGTAGGATTCTATGAAGTCTTGTGGTCCTAATGGACTTTATATAGGGACAATATTGTGTCTAAGAAAGACAGGATGGACAGTTCTATCTGTATTAGGAATGTAGAATGATGTGCAGTTTACAAATGTAAAACTTAGTACTCAAAATTTTACATCTGAGTGTGTTTTAGGTGGGGGTCACTGTATAAATGAGGCTGAATGCTTATTCTGTAGTTTGAAAAAGTATAATTTTTGAAATAAGGAGGGTATGATTAATAGTGAATGTAATACATGTTACAATACATCTCTGTGTAAATGTTGGGTTGCTATGGAGCTTTAATTCTAAAATAACTGTGAGCAAAATTATGGGTCTTTGTAACTTGACTACTGAGAGGAATATTAACATGTATAATATATTATGATTGCAGATTAAGCAATTGATTATCAATAATACAACTTTCTTTTCTTTGTATTTGCTTTCCAGGCTAGAGCATGGACCTTTTGCACACTCAGCCTGAGAGCTGTGTCTGGTTAAGTGACTTGCTCAGTCACAGGGTTAGGCAATGGAGGCTGAGGGAATCAAACCCTAGACCACTGGACCACCGGAAACAGCGTGTTAATAGCTATTTAATCCTCTAAGCCAAGTTCATAGGTTCATAGAATGTTACTAGGCTAACAGCTCTTGAATGCTTACAAGCCTAGCCATATTTATTCAAAGCTGCCCCAATTATCGGTAGTTAGGTGAGTAAAATTTGCAAAGGTAAGGGTCTATGGTACTTAATACCAACTTATTCTATCCAGGAAGGACATGGGCACTCCCCCAGGAGTGAATTTGCAGACACCCAACCATTGATGTAGGTTGCGTTTGAAGAGGGTCAGGGAGGGGCTCTGTTTCATATGAATTGGAAGCTTGTTCCAGAGAAGTGGCAGTCTAGGGAGATGTATCTATCTCTCTAGCATCACCTATGCATGACAGAGGCTAGATTAAAATCCCTTGCATGAGTGACCCTCATGCAGTTTGATTTATGAATGTGTAGCATTTCCATCAGGGCTGGGTGAGAGTCTGTCCTGTTAGCCAGGCAGTGGTCACCCTTAGCAACCTGTAGAAGACAGAATACAGTGACAGGGGATTCTGTCTTTCCCCATAAGACTTGTTTTGTGTACCCTGTCATTTATTGATGAGAAACCTCTGTGGTCTCTCCAGGTGTTGCAGGTGCCTGGTGAGGTACATGCAAAAGAGAACATTGTACTCTATTATTGATGTGATGAGGGCAGAGTATAATGGAATTATAACATACTTAGATCTAGATGCAATGTCTTTACTTATATGTGCCACATAAAAGGATTTGCTTACTGCTGTGGATAAGTGATGGTCAAAGTTCAGATTGCTATCAATCTGAGTACTCAGATCATGTACCACTGGGTCTGCTCTTAGTGGGTGCTGTCTATAATGTAATTAGCAGAGATGTCAGCTTTCCTACAGGGAATAATAATGCATTTTTGTCCATTTAACTTTAATTTGTGGCTTTGGCACCAATCATTTGTCGGCATTAACCCTGCCTGCAGTATATTAACATTGTAGGGGGATTCAGTGATTGCTCCCAATTTGCAGTTGTCAGTGAAATTGGTCAGCCACAGACCATCCAAGTTTGCCTGGACTTCTGAGGAATACATTTCAAACAAAAGGGAGCCCAGCACAAAATCCTGTGTTTTGCCACTGGTGACTGGACTTTTGCTAGAGGTGAAGTCACCCACCTCGACAGTATGTGCCCTGTTGGTGAGCCAGTTGACTAACCATCTGGGAATGTAGTGGTTAATTCCCAATTGGGAGAGTTTTTCTGTAATACCTAAGTGGGAGATTGTATCAAATTCCTTGGCTAGGTGAAGATAAGCTGTATGTGCTGTCTTGACCTCGTCCAGGGCCTCTGTAACTTTCTGGAAGAAGTCAACCATGTCTAACAAGCATGATCTACCTTTAACAAATCCAAAGTGGATTGGGTCCAGAGTTTTGAGATTACCTGTGTCCTTGTTAATAAGATCTATCATGATTCTTTCCATGGTCTTGCAGATGAAGCTAGTCAAGCTTATGGGCCTATAATTCCTGGGTCAGCTAATGGGCCTCCCTTTGTGTCAGACTTTACTTGTACAGTGACTGGGAGTGATTGTGTGACTTTATATAGACAGATCATATGATACTGAAAAACACTGTCTCTTGTTGGAGTATCATTAGTGTGTGTTAAATGATGATGTAGATTACTGACTTTATATAGAGGGATAATGTGATATTGAAAGACAGGGTCTACTATTTGAGTAGTATTAGTATAAATGTGTTTAATTATGTTGTAACTCTATGAGTATATGGAGGGATACTGTCTCACTGAAAGACACATTCTGCTGTTTGACCACTATTTGTATGTCAAATAATGTGTTGTTCAGTAATATGTAGTTTATATATTTAATTAATTAATTAATGTATTTATTTTTATTTATTTATTTATTGACATTTGATTACAAAAAAAGTCCAACTGGGTAGGTACCCATGCTCAGCACAGGCCCAGGGAGAAAAGCTCTAAAGTAGTGCAACATCATTTAAGAACAATAATTTTATGATCTTCAAAAATAATACAGTAAAGAGTATAAAAATCTACAATTTATGCAATTATAACAAATTAGATATAATGTGAAAACATTAGTTAAGAATAGATACAACTTATATGAGAATGGTTTAATATTTAGAGAAATGTTAGCCAGTTTAGAGAAATTAAAGGTTGTTGTTGTTGTATCTTTCGGCTTTTCCCGGATAGGGGTCACCACAGCGGAACTCTGGTCCACTAATGACTGGCAGTAGATTTTTACGTACCGACTTGCCAGGCCTGATACACAACCTTCAACGAAGGTACTCCCATTCACGCATGTCTCCACACAGAAGACGCTTTAGCTGAGAATCAAACAGGACATCGTCTTACTGTGAGGCAACAACGCTACCGCAGCACCACCACCAAGAAATTAAAGGTAAGTTAGTCTAATAGAAATAGGAAATGCATATTTAGGGAGGTATAAGGAATGAATATAGTTTATCCTGGAGTTGAGCAAGAACAGTGCCATATTTTGGCTAATGAAGTCTTTCAGGATGTTTTTGAAGGATGGGAGGGTATTGACCTGATGTATACAGGTAAGGTGTTCCAGGCCTTAGCAACATGGTACAAGTATAAACCATACCCAGCAGATTTGAGAGGTTTGTTGGACAGAGAGGAGTTTTTGGTCACTGGATTGTGATAACCGTAGCTAGACAGCTAACTTTTTTTGTTTGTGCAGAAGCTGCCATATTACCCTTTTTCCCTCTTAGCTCTGTTAGCTCTCTGAGAATGTGATAATGTGGTTTACTTCTTAATGTGAAGCCAAATGTAATGTCAAGCTAAACGAGAATCACGTATTTATTTATTTTTATTTTATTTTACATTTGTTGACTGGGCTGGTCCAACTGGATATATGTCCATTTTCAGCAGAGGCCCAGGGAGAAAAGCTCCATGTCAAAACATTAAAAAACAGAGATACAGATTTAGCTCAGAGAAAAATAATAATAGCATTAGCATATTTTTACAGTAACAACAATAAGCAATTAACTACAAATAGAGGGTATTCAAATTGGGGATAAATGCAGAAAAGTAAGTTTAAGAAAGATTTTTATACAGAATAAATGAAAGTACTAGGAGCAAGTAGCAGCTAGTCAGAGTTAGTACAGGGGCAGAGCCAGTGAGTCACGAGGTGAGTTTTGAGTTGGGATTTGAAACAGGGAAAAGAGGAGATAGCAGTGAGGTTGGCAGGAAGGGAGTTCCAGGCTTTTCCTGTTGAGTTAGAGAACAAGGAGTCACCTGTCAAGTTGGTGGATTTACAGGTTGATAAAAGAAGTTTGTTAGAAGAACGTAGGCTTTTGAGGTTGCAATAAGAAGTAATAAGGGTAGTAAGTATAGGGGTGTAGGCAGGTTTGTAGAGGATTTTATGGGCTAAGGAGAGCTGGTGAAATAAGATCAGATTTTGCAGCTCAAGCCATCCCAATTGTTTTAAGTTTAAGCAGTGGTGAGTTCTAAAGATTGAGCCAGAGGCAAATCTGGCAATACTGTTGTAGGCGACAGCCAGTTTGGTGAGGTTAGTTTTGGACAAATATGTGTAAATAGGGGAGGCGTAAAGGAGGGTAGAAATCAGATGGGAATGGGCAATGGTAGTTCTGGCAAGAGGTGTAAGAAATGGTTTAATTCTAAACAGGGAGCCTAGTTTTCTGTTAACTAATTTTATAGTGTTGTTAATGTGAGAATCAAAGCATAGGTTGTTGTCTATCTCTACTCCGAGGAACCTGGTGGAAGGGTCAGGTGATATGTTGGTGCCATTACTAGACAAGACAGAGAAGCAGAGTGGTGGGGATTTACGGGTGGGGGAGAAAAGTAACAGTTTGGTTTTGTTTGCGTTTAAGATTAAGCATCATTTTAGGAACCATGTTTCAACGTTTTGGAAAGTCTGTTGGGTGATAGAGTGCAGTTTGGAGGGGGATGAGGCAGAACAAATCAAAGTAGAATCATCCGCATATTGTATACAGGTTGCAGAGGGAATACTGGCATGAAGATCATTAATAAAGATAGAGAACAGAAGGGGGCCAAGTATTGAGCCTTGGGGGACTCCAAGGGTAATGGGAAGGAGGTTGGATAAGTTGTTTTGCCAATGCACTGCCTGTTGTCTGTTATGAAGATATGACTCGAACCACTTTATAGCACTAGGGTCGATTGCAAAAGTTTTAAGTAAGTTTATCAGTAGATGGTGATTGACCATATCAAAGGCTTTGGATAGGTCAATAAAGAGAGCAGAGGTGAGCATGTTATTGTTCTGATTTTTATTGATGCAGTCAGTAAAGGAAAGGAGGGCTGAAGTGGTGCTATGGAAAGGCCTGAAGCCATGTTGACAGTTGGCTAGTAGGTTGTAATTTAACAGGTGTTTAAGAAGTTGTTTTTGGACGCATTTTTCCATGATTTTAGCTAGGGGGGGAGAGTAAGGCTATGGTACGGTAGTTAGAAAGTTCTGTTGAGATCCCACCTTTATGCAGGGGAATGATATGTGAGATTTTCCAGACTGAGGGAATGTAGCTTTCAACAACGTTTCTGTTAATCAGAATGGAAATGGGATAGGCTAATAGTTTGGCTGCAATTTTTAGATACTGAGCAGGAAGAAGGTCAGCAGAAGGATAGGAGGTTTTAAGCTTGTGGAGAAGAGAACAGATAAGTGATGTGGGTACTGGTTGAAATTGAAAAGTGGGAATAGAAGTGTAAGAGGAGGAGGACTGAGAGGAGATATTAGGGGCTAGTTGATTAGCTAGAGACTGGACAGTTTCAGAAAAGAAGGTATTGAAAGCATCAGCAGTTTGTTTTGGGTTGTTTTTGGAAGTGTCTGAGGGGCACGGGGTGTCAGAGTGACCAGGCTTTAAGAGAGTATTTATTTCTGCCCAGAACATTTGAGGATTTTGTTGGTTCGCTTGTTGTAAATGGTAGAAGTATTTTCTTTTATCTAGAAGTACAGATTTTTTAGTGGAGTTTCTTATTTGACGAAGGTTAAGTTGGTCGGAAGGATCTTTAGTGTTACGAAAGTTGCTCCAGAGTTTATTTTTCAGGATAATTTTATGCCTTGTATCTTTTGATAGCCAGGGGGCAGGTTTTGAGCTGATTCTGATAGATCTTAAGGAAGCATGAGAGTCTAGAATAGAAAGGAACTTTGAGTTGAAGTATGCCACAGCATATGTAGCCAGTGGTAATGCCAGGCTAACTAAAACTGTTGAAATGGGATAGACAATGGGAGTTGGAGAAAAGGCATCTTATATAACTGTGTATGAAGAGAAGAGAAGAGTGCTGTGGATGCTGCTTTGTTTGTGCCACCCATCTTGACATCAGAGGGTGGCAACCTGCCATCTGGATGTCATATTTAGAGGCACTGGTTAGAATGCACTTTCTTGTTTGATGGCAGTTGTGTCACTTCACTGCCACATTTCACGCCGAGTGGTGAGGGTACTAGAACTGAAGTTATGAAATCTAAGATTTGTTTTAACCAAAGTGTGTGTTGCACCTCAAAGACATAAGGCAAAGCAAAAAAACAGGTCTTATGTGCAAAACAAAACATTTGCTGACAAACTCTGCCAAAAAATATTTCTTCTGCATATCTACTTCCATCATTCCTGTATAACTCTTCATTTCTCACCAACATGCAAGTCATTCTAAAAGTCAAACTTGAACAATGCTGCAAGTATATCTAAATTGACTACTAACAGTTTGCAGCCCATCATTACATATCCCTGAAGTAATTAAACTGGCTCATATTAAACCCTCAATTCATACATCCTCAGCTACTAGTTGCTCACAACCTGGTATACAATCCCAGGAAAATTCCTGCATTATCCAACATTCTACATTTCAATTTGCCACTTAGACCACTTTGCTCAAAACACAGAATGCTTCTAAACATAAACCAGTTATATAATGCTTCAGTAGATGATTTATACTCTAATTATATCTCTAAATCTGAAACTGCACCCCCCACCAATGAACACAAATTGATAATTAACTCTTTTTCAAAACTGAACTAAATATTTAAAAAAAAATGTTGAACATCATACCTCTCAACTGTCCAGATTTTCACAGAATGTCCAGATTTTTGTCTCATATGTTTGGTCTGTTCCTCATACAATTTGTAGTTTTCTGGCAACTCAGTGGGATGCTCTGAGGACTGAAGTCACTAAATAGTGACATACATTTATTTTCAGACTTCAAACCCTTCAGAAAATCTATGCTAAAACAAACTCTGTTACTCCAGCAACATTCTAAGTTTATAAGAGCAATATTTAAAATATGTCCCTATTTTGGGGCCTTTGTCCCCCTATTTTCTCAGGCTGTGTCCAAATTTCTTGCATTAAAAGTTTGAGAGGTATGTTGGACATCCTGCTCACCCCCAGACTGAATCTTATCTACCTTCACACTCATTTCCTCAGTGCTCCTCCCATACTACACTACTAACAAATCTAAGCATGCTGCTTTGCACTCAGGACTACATTTGTCACTTATTACTCCCAAAACTTTCCTCCTCTAAAGATATTGGCCCTATTCTGTATAATTTTAATTAATCTTGTTGGTACCTGATTGTCATTTATATTTACTATTCTTGATCAAGATAAAACTATATCTACATAAACTGTCTGCTATTGTATTGTTTTGTAACTATTCTATTGTGTTGTATTGTATTGTGTGCATCTTTAGCACTATTGTAATACTTTTACTTTATGTGGTTCTTAATTTTCTCTCTTCTTATTGTAGATATAATGGAGCTTTTCTCTCAATCCTGCACTGAAAAGAGATTGTACTCCGAGTTGGCCACTTTTGGTAAACAAAGGCCAACAAAGAAACAAACAAATTGATAAATAAAATATGCACAGGTCTGGTTATGCATACCAGTTATATTATTTTATAGTCAACTTAATTTGGGAACATGTGTAAAATGAACTTTGCTGACAAGTATGCTAAAATAACAGTAGCTCAGCTTAGAAAAGAGTACAAAGCTGGAGTAAGCTAGTAGGAAGATATGTCCATAGAGGAGATGATGGCAGCTTTATGTATAATGTAGCATGGAGAGAATATGCAGGAGACCAAAAACAGGTCAGTCAGTTCTATCGCAAGAGGGTTTCACAGCCAGGCTGGAATTGCAGAGAGTGAAACTAAAACTGAATCACACAGACCTCAAGACATCTCTATGAATGCACCAACTAGAAGCAGGGGAGAGAGAAAAGCAATGCCATCATGAAAAGATGGTCTTCCTGTTTCAGAGCACATGATTCATGGGGAGGGGGGATAACACACATAAGACACCTATATCAGTGCAAAACATTTTCCTCAATATTAGGAGGTGGTGGTTTACATTGTTTCACAAGGGCCTTTGAGAGGGTGTCTATTCATCACCAAGTTGAACAAAGGTAGTGGGTTAGGTTTTTAACTCCCTTGCACAAAGGTAAAGCAGTACATTTAGTTCCCAGTCTCATTCGTATTGACTGTTAGAATAATGCCTAAGCTAAAGAATGTTTGCTTGCCTGCTATAAGTTGACACCAGAGCTGTATAGAAAGTAGTTTAGAGAATACACGATAAAGGCAGATGAAAGTATGGTTGATAGGATTGCTGAAATTATCATTAATTTTCACAGATGGGAGACTGAATGTAAGGTCACCATGTATGAAATGCTTGCATTTCTTTTGATCGGAGAATATTGACAGAGCTTGAGTGTAACACTGTTGAGGAGATGGTGATCTTTACCTAGCTAACAGGTGGCCACTGTATGGGAGGGGGACCCAGCACAACACATGGGTGTAGAGGAACTCATGGGGGTCAGCCTAAACCATTCTACAAAGTTACACAAGATGAGGGAGAAGGCACAAAGTGGAGTACACATCCAGGTTTTTGGTTTAAATCTTTTAAATGTAACCATATAGGAATATATGGTCTCGTTGCTCTTTAAGGCATAGGAAGAATAAAGGTCTCAAGAGGCATCAAACAAACAAAACTAACACTATGACAGTGGAGATCTCTGGTTCCTCCAGAGTGGTGGCAATACTACTGTGCCAGGAAGAAAGCAGTGGGGAACTGGAGAATTCTTGAGGTATTCTCCCTGGAAATTGTGTGTGTGCGTCTGTGTGTGTGTGTGTGGAGGGTGTATGTGTGTAAATAATAGTCTGAGCGAAAGGCAGTTGCCATAGAGGGGCACTGGAAGGCAATGGTTCACAGACAGAGCAGTGAGACAGAGGTCTGTGGGAAAGCTGGGCCATAGACCCTGCCCTGTAAGTGTCTTTTGTGAGTCCAATCTGGGTGTAAGTGTTGGAATCCCACACGCAGTAAAGCAGTGCATATTTCCTTTGTGCTTTGTAAAGTAATTATTGAAACAGACTAGTGCATACATTCTTGCTCTTACTTCACCCTTGGTTGGCAGTGGTGGGATTCAAACTCCATCACAGCCATCTATCTTGACATCAGTGGATGGCTTCCTGCCATCTGGATGTCACATTTAGGGACATTGGTTATAATGCTCCTTCACATTTGATGGCAGTGGTGCTAGTCCAGTGTCACACTTATCATACATTTTAGTACTGCATTGTTATTGAAATACCAACAGTATGCTATAGACTGATCATTTGGTAGATGTAAATCTGTTATTTCTGAATTATTTTTGGAGATGTCAAAATGGCAGAAGTTTGCAACTGTGTGAAATATTCTTATCTGGGTCCCCTTCAGTAGATCAAACTTTTAAATGTTCGAAGGCGATATGGCTGAGACCATAACATCAAACATTTAAAAGTTTGAACGGACTGAATGGAGATTCACGTACAATGTGGAATGGGAAGATTTCCCTCAGAATTGGTATATTTAAGTAGTGGGGGGTGTGGAGGGTGCAGGTGGGCTTGCCCCCCTGCTACGCAGGTTTAGTTTTTTTTCCCCTTTTTTTTATTTTTTCTTCAGTTTTCGAACTTTTAAATGTTTGATCTTATGGTCCCAGCCATATCATCTTCAAACATTTAAAAGTTCGATCTACTGAAATAGATCCCCTTATCTATATGTATGTTAAAGATACTGAGCCCAGATAATTAGTCTATAAATCATAATGCCTTATTATCATATCTGTACATAAACGGTGGGTGTATGAGGGCAACAGAGTATGGTAGTAGATTTAATATTTGTATGTTATGAGGGTGTATTAGGATGGTGATACAGTGGCCCAAGGTGAGGTTTGTGAGTAGGCTAGGTTGAATGAAGGTTTTATGCCAGGATTTGTGTGTCAGGGGAGGAAAGAATGTACAGAGGGAAAGGGGGGATTATATAGGGTTGGCAATAAGGGGTACCATTTGGGCTGAACAGGCAGTTGTAATTTTGATGCTGATTGCTTGCTGTGGTGATGGTCTATCACTGCTAAGAATGAGGATGCATTGTTAAGCATCACTGGGACATTCATACAGGCCTGTTGGACCAATCATTAGGCTGTCAGTGGATATGTTGATTATAGACTGGGGTGGGGGAGGGAGATGGTTAGTGTTATGACCTGGAATATGGGGGGAGAGCAAGTACTGGCTAAGTTGATGACAGAAGGAATAGATACACTTGTTCTTCAAGACAGTAAGTTGAGGAAATAGGTTGTTGGGAAATTGAAGTGGAGAGGTTATAAATGAGTAGGGGTGGCTTGTGAAAAAGGGTAGAAGGCAGCAGAGATTCTTTGGAGTGGGCTTCAGAGCTCCCTCTATAAGGGCAGAGGGGAGATGTGTCATAGCCACCTAGTTTCACAAATGGGCAGGAATGGAGTATGTTGTTGTATCTGGGGCCAAATAATGATACTGTAGAAGTAATTGAAAAGTGAATTACAGAGGTTAGAAGATGCATGCAGATGTAAGACATGATATCTTAAAGGAGACTGCTTCTGAGAAAATGTATTTGGCACTTTTGAGTTTAAAAGTAGATGTCAGCAGAAACTTGTGGAAAGTATGATAAGGTTGGAGTTTATGAAAATTTGGAGGAAAAGGGTTGGGAATGGAGTGAAAATTCACTTTATTCGGGGATGAAAGTTGTGCGAGTAGATTCAACTGTTTTGGTGGATGAGGTTATAGGGAGAGAAGTTAGGGATGGAGATATTTTAAAATGTGCTTTATCAACCATGGGATGTTGATGGTGAAATGGTAAGGAGAAATTGTGGGGAATAAAGTGTGGAGGTAGAACATTTCTGCAATCTTACAATGAAGCTGGAAATGCTATGTACTCCAACTAGCTATCCAAAATTTGGAATTCTCTGCTCCTTCAACTAAGAATCATAGACAATCCACATATATTCAACATAAATTAAAATAGTACTTAAATGACTCCTGAATATGTGCTTGAACTTCTCAAGGGAAACTTCTCTCCCCCATAATTTGATGTTGTTATGTATCTTTACACATATTTTTCTCACAAATTCACTATGAATTTTCTTAATCTCCTCACACCCACATAGTTATATTGTGTGGGTCTACATTAGAACACCCAAAAGACCAAATGTCGAACGACTTAAAACTCGAAAATGCTGTTCATCGAAATCGCTTTTGTGGGGGGCTGTGCCCCCACCCCAGTTAATTATATATACCAACTCCGAGATCGCACTACAGTGAGGAAAGAGCAAATTTTCCAATCTTCAATGTACCACAATCTCACGAAAAACACCTTGATGAACAGCATTTTTGAGTTTTAAGCCATTCGACATTTGGGGCAGGATTCACGAAGGCTTGCACGGAGTGTAAGAGATGTGTAACACTCCATGCAAGCCTCGCAATCCAGGAACAGCCCTAAACTCCATGTAAGAGACCAGCTAAAACGTCTCTTACACGGACTGGGCGTGGACATGCTAAATACCTCACTTGCAGCCAAAAGGTATGCAAATGAGGTATATTAGCGATCCACGAAGCAGAAACCAGCCCGTGTAAGAGACGTTTTAGCTGCAGAAATGTACTCAGTTGACAACTGAGTACGTTTCTGCAAATTCCACAACGGAGCAATGTCAGCTCCAAATAAAGGGTGCATATGTCTCAGGCAGCATGCCAATGGCCAAATATGTGGCCATTGGCAAGGTAACCCGATGCAAAAATAATAAAAATATAATTTTTTTTTCCCAGCGCAGCCCCGCGCAAACGGGCTGCGCTGTATAAAACATAAAAATGAAGGTTATAAACCCACAAATGTGGGTTTCATGCAATACATGGAATGACAATGCAGGGACCAGCAGACCAAAAACAACATGGCCACCGTGTAGTGGTTGCTAAGGGGGGAAGCTGAGTCTAAGACATGTAACTAAGCATTAGTAGGCAATCTCATGTAAATGAGGGTTAGGATACTGAATCTCACAGTCACATAGCAAATGAGCACAGTCTGAGTAGTGTAAGAGATACATAAGGGGGAGGAATAGAGTAGGAGATAGGTGACATCACAGGGGGGAATGGTAGAAAGAAATACATTTCACTGGAGGTCAGTGTAACATGACAGATGACAGACACAGATCATGGAAAGAGGTGTGCCACAAGATAAGTCAGGGAAAGTCAAGAAATGGAAGGTGTACACTGTTACTTACACCAAAGTTTCTTGCTGGGCGTGCATGCGCACGTGTGCATGCCATTAAGCACGAGTAGGGCAGTGTGCGCGCGTGTAAGGCAGACTGAGCGTGTGGGAGCGTGTTGGGAGATGTTTAACACTGTTTGCGCTGGTGTGCGCGTGTGTAGGGCAGGCTGAGCATGTTGGAGGCTGTTGGCAGACGTGTAACAGTGTTTGCACGGGTGCGCGTACGTTTTAACCCAAATAAGTAGATTCTGAACTGTGTAAGCACATGTGCGCACGTGTAAGCCACTGTGAGCGTGTTTCTGCTGGTATGCACGCTGCTCCCCCCTGAGGAAACAGAAAGGAAAAAGGAAGCAACAGAATTAATAGGAAGCTAGCAGGGATAACTGCTGAAGCTAGCAGGTGAAAACAATTAGAAGCAGGCAATTACACAGGCAGAATAGTAGCCCAGCCCAGCACTTAAAACTCTGCAAACAGTAGTGCAGGATGTTTTTCTTAAGAGACACTGCAAGACAGGAGTAAGCTAATAGAAGTGAAAACTGAAAAAGCTTCACTCAGAGCAGAAATGTTAGGGGCTGCCATAGCTGTCATAATGAGACATAGGTGACTTGCTGAGGGTGGTGACAATGCAGATGGTGCCAGACAACCCACAGTGAGGAGACGGAGAAGAGTGTACAGGCCCAGAGTCACCTACCACGGGTTACATGAGCTGGAGATAGTAGAGCGCTATATAGTGGACAGAGAGCTCCTGCAGCAAATTGTTGAGCTGTGCAGGCCACGCCTCACACACAGAACCAACAGAGGGGAACCCATCCCAGTGGAAACCAAGGTATGTGTTGGCCTAAGAATACTAGCAACAGGTACCTTCCAGAGACCAACTGATGATATGATGGGGATATCACAGGCATCAGCCTCCAGGGTACTGCACCAGTTCCTGGATGCCATGTCAGCACATGTCGGTGATCATGTATAATTCCCCAATGCCCGTGAGGTATTGGCCAGCAATATGCGTCTCTTCCAGCAAATAGCGGAATACCCTGAGGTAGTGGGTACAATAGACTGCATGCACATACGCATCAAAGCACCAGCCGGTTTGCGGGGTAGGGCCTACATTAACCGCAAGGGCTTCCCCTCCATCAACTGCCAGGTCGTGTGTGATGCCCAGGGCATAATAATGAATGTGTGTGCTGGCTGCCCTGGGAGTTACCATGATTCCCACATCTGGCATTTGACGCAGCTGTACCAGACATTTTCCAATGGGGACATCCCACACGGACACCTAGTGGGGGATGCAGGTTATGCGCTGGAGCCGTGGCTGATGACACCCATCAGAAATGCACACACACCTGAACAGGAATGCCATAATGAGGCACATGCACAAACACGTAATGTAATAGAGCGTGTGTTTGGGCTGCTCAAGTCACAGTTCCGGTGTCTGGACACATCTGGTGGAGCCTTGCAGTACACACCAACTACATGTACCCAAATTGTCATGGTATGTGCTATGCTACATAATATGATCTTGCGAAAACAGCTGCAGCAGGACCAGCATAGGGCTGGGCCAAACAGCCCCCCACCATTGCCAAGGCCATCACAGGCAGAGCGTGACTCGGAGGAGGAACAACCTGAGCCTGCCCCAGTAGGCAGAAGGAGGTGTGCCCAGTATGCCCTGGCCTTGGCAAAGAGGCAAAGCATAGCACATATACTGGCTCAGTAGGAACCCTGGGAATGATACCCCCTCTGACTCACTCAAATAATAACACGGATGTCTAAAGTGACATGACCTGCTCACAAACATGTACAGGGAAGTGTAATATGCGCATCCGACAGAGGCAGCCCTGCAGCACCACCTGAGGCATGAATGCCATGTGTTAAGTAATGCAACACCATGTACTATATGCACACCTGAGCACAATGACTAACATCCACCCTCACCAAGCATGAAGCCACAAAATGACGATGGGATGATCAAGTGCAATAACTGGCTGAAGTAATGCAGTTAGTCAAAGGGGAGCCAATGTGTTTCAGGCTGGGAAGACATGCGGAGCATGACATGATGCACCACCTGCTAGGTGTGGCGTGCACCTATCATTCCATGCCCCATGGATACTGGCAAAGGCTGTCAGTACCCACAGCATGCCCTGAATAGGTAAGTCTCAAAACACAAACCCACCTTCATAGGTACCACAAGGGATAGGAACCTAGATGTAATGCTACCCAATGCCAGAAGTCTAAACATTAAGATGTGTGCAGTGTAAACGCACATAGTATGGAGAATGTAGATATCAGTCCTGTAATAGAGAACTGGGTCAAGGCTCACATCAGCACCCTATCACTACCAGGTCACACCTCATACTGTGCTGTACAGCCAGAAAACATGGAACAAACTACAAAAGGAGGGTGACTAGCAATAAATGTCAAGGATAACCACTCCCCCAGGTTGGTACCACAACAAGAAGCAGCATGGATTAGCCATGGTCAAATACCAACGGCTAAAACCGCCTCCCAGTATATAGCCTGCTGCAGACTACTGTCCTAATACCAGGAACTGCACCTGGCCTATGTTGGAATACATGAATATATCAAGCTCCCAAAACAACATTATATTGCTTGAGTGAAAATACCCAGACATACACCTGGAGCATTATACTAGCACCAACACAGTTGGAGAAAAGTTCCCAGAATCCATAAACAAAAATGCCCAGGAACAACGTACCACTCCCACAAGAGGGGTAAGCATACTGGAAGTGATAATCAGCAACATGTGTACTGGATGGCAAGATGAGAAGTGTATCCTTCACTGGTAAGACCAGACCATAGAGTAATCACACTGGATATACAAATCCCGACCCCAGTCCCTGGCCAGAATACCACAGTGAAAAACATGTGTAAAGCATAGGTTGCAGCCCTCCAAACTGATGTTGAATCCACGAAAGGCCCTGTGCAAGTGCAGAATATGGGACACACCGCAGAACATGTTATACAGGCATTCCATGAACACAGCCAGGAATGCTTGGAGCATGCAATCACAAATAACAACAACACACAATGCCATACATGCAGGCATCTGGCATGCTGGACTCCAGCCATTACCAAACCATGCAAGAGAATCAGGAAGCTACCACATGTTGGAGCAAACATAAAAAGGGAAGTAATCACTGACCAGTAGTATGGCAATAACATATGTCCACACATACAATCCACTAAGTCCAGCCACAACAAGTAGAATCTGTGAATCCAGAAGCAATGTGACACCTGTCCCAAGTACACAGACAACCACAACTCCCCCCAATAAATACAAATTATTGTGATAGATTCAACCATGTATCCAAATCAGAGGTTGAGCTCCCCCAACTCAGTACTGTCAAAACTAGTCAGGAGGAGAAGGTAACCACATACACCACAAACCCAGTCCCACATAGACCTACCACAACTGTAAACCAAACACATAAACACAGAAAAATATTCCCAGAGGCCCTAATTACAAACACACCACACCAACAGAAGCCTCCAAAGCAGATCACAAGTAACCACAACCTCCAAACATAGCACATGCAACGAATAGTACACAAAGCTGGTGTGCCAAACAGTCACAGGCCAGAAGGAGAAACAACATGCCTGATACAGTTGTAATAGGTGTCTGTATAGGCAGACACACTGCTGTCCCACTCACTAGACTGAACAAGGGAAAGGGTAGAGTAAGCTGCCTGTAGGCTGCCACAAAATGCCACATAACACAAGTACGCAGGTCACCCCAAAGCAAGCAGAAATATGATGCACTCAATGTCCATGCTGGTGTGAATGACCTGAGATGTACCTGCCTGGTCTACATAAAAAGAGACATGGATGATCCCTCTGAGTATGTACCCCAGGCCGGTATGACACTGGCTGTGTGCAGCATCAAACCCTCACCAAGAATGATGCCACAGTACAAACACAGAATGATCATGTTTAACAGCTGGCACAGTTACAGCTGTCAGTCCAAGAGGGTCTAATGTCTGTCTTCTTGAGATGTCAAGCATGACAAGCCATGCTGCTGTTCCAGGGATGGCTTGCACCTGTTACCCCTGTGCGTCTGGATACTGGATAAGGCCTTTGCCACCTCCATAGAGCCGTATGTAGGCAAGGCCAAAAGACTACCCACCACCCTAGAAAACATAAGTGGTAGGAAACATAAGGGTAATGCTGACCAATGCCAGATGTGTAAACTGCAATATGCATGCCCCTGAGGCACTTCCCTTTATGGAGAACATCGATGTCTGTGCAGTGACAGAAGCCTGCTGCAAGCCTAGTGATAGCACACCAGCACTACTAGGTTATACCACATATCATGTGTTATGGCCCCAACACCTGGACCAAAACATCAAAGGAGGGGGAGTATCCATATGCAGCACAGACACCCATATGGCCAGGTAACTGACAATGCACAAAGCAGCGGAGACCACCCATGTGCACCTAAGTGTAGTCCAAACTGCTGTACAGTCTGTAGCATGCGACAGACCACACTCTCACACACAATAACTCCACCCAGACATCCTGAAGACACTGGACAGTATGAATGTCCCACCAAATACCAGACAAGGTACACACAAATTACCACATAGGTGGCAAACCATTATGTATGCAAGGAGTAATCAGGGGCCTAGGGACACAAGTCAACAGTAATCTGTCATGTGACACTCACAATGCCAATGTGGCTAGGAAGATTGTCGATATTGGACACCGTATCATGAAAGAATTCTCATCTACATCAACAGAGGTCACTGTGCCGCTGTACTGTTCCCTTATCAGACCCATAATCTAGTACAATGACTCATATGGGATGTACCATACATGACACCTGCAGCGGTTTGGAAGACCTCATAGTTACCCCACCAAGAGGATAAAGGATGTGAAATATATGTCATATGCTGCCTGGCTGTAGACACCCCAGCTGAATGCAGTCATAGACTGCCTACACAGAGGCATTGTATGTCTGTTGTACAAGGCCATGTCCAACACAGGAGTAATGGACATGCTCCACCACAGGAAATCAAAGCCATTGGAGCTGTGAGAGTGACAGATGTCAGCCTCAACACATAATGAAATAAGATGTGCTGGAGGGACAGATACATAACCCAGAGGCTCCCTACACCAAGAAACAGGATCCCAATCCATGTTAGGCAGAGCCCCTCACTGACACCCCTCAACAGGAATATTGCCAAGTGGATGGATGATCATACATGTATACTGGGGGTCTTCGCTGTGTCACGACCAGACAGAGGCACAGTAAAGAAATTCATAAATGGCCATAATAGAAACATAGCAAGGGGTGGCGAAAGACACACACACTCTGGCTAGGCTTACTAATGCCCTAGGGTGGATAGCCTAGTATGAACCCATGAACTTATGAAGATACAAACTGTACAGGACACTAAGGATAATCACAAGGCTTACCTAAATGATGGTAGGAACCATGTTGGGCATCCACAGATATGCTCCGAATCACACAGATATTACAAACAACATACCAAACATACACACATATTGCTAACATACAACCTGACAGGTGCAGTGCAAACACCCCCCCCCCAGAGTGCAAAATATCTATCCCAGCAGACTGCTGGTCCCCTGACATTGCAGATGCTGAGGTAACAGCCATCATCTGCAAAGCAAAACACACAGCAGTAAAGGTATGTGATGGTGTCCTGGGCTGAGGCCAACATGGACTCCAAGAATAATGGAATGCCAAATCACACTACTGCCCAATGTCAGCCTTACCACAGGATATGTACCCAAAGAGCAGTGTACAACAACAGTGGTCCTTCACAACAAAGGTGTTGCCTGAATGGATACAAACTACCACCCTAGGATCCTAACAAGCTTGGTCTGCACAGCTATGGAAAGGATCAGTATGTACCGCAGACAGAAGGCTATTGTGGACCTACTGATACTGGACCCTACACAGTGTGGCTGTTGTAACTGCAGATCCTGCCCCTAAACATGTTTGACCCATTTGAAGCAGTCATTAAGGTCATTGATGAGGGCAATGTGGTCCACACAGCGTAGCTGGACCGTGCATATGCTTCTAGACAATACCGTACGAGTTCAGTATGGATATGTTCACCAGCTTAAATATATACCCCTATGTCAGTAGAGGGGTTGCAAACCAGACCAAGGACAGAACTGACATGGTCAGACATGCCGCATCCATGTCAGACTACAAAGCACATATGAGTGGCATCCCACAAGGCCTGGTCCTGCCCCCCCCCCGTTCTGTATATATGTCCCATAGGTATAGGCCAACATGGAAGGACTGTGACTGAACTTGTATGCAGAGGAGTACAAACAGCCCACCATATCCGACCTCCAGCTGACACAAGCAACCCACAAAAGGGCCACATACAAACAGACAACTGGAGCCATAGCCATGTCAGCAAGCTAATTGCAGAACTGTGTATAGACAACCACCGTGGATATACAGTAAGTGCCCACAAATTACCACACAGGTGTTAACCCATGACGTACCTAACATGTAATGAGAAACCTGGGTACAAAAGGTGATAGATATCCTGCACTGGACAAACATGTGGCTGTAGTGTTTGCAGAAACATATACTATATACCCACCCAAACATGAAGGTTGGCAGATGTAGATAAGGGGATGTCACTGTGGCTCTGCAGTCATCCTCCATCAGCGTCACAATTGACTACAATAGCCCCTGTGGGATATACCTCAGCAGACACCTCCATCAACTGTAAAGTCCACAACAGTACCCCACCAGGAGTAGCAAAGAGCATGAACAGATGCCATGTGTTGCCTGAGTAAACAAACTGCAGCTCCACACACTGCCATACTGCCCAACTACAGGCAAGCTGTGCCTGATGTATGAAGCCATGTCTAACCTGGAATCAATGAACATGCTGCACCTTGTACAATCTGAATGGCAGTAAGCTATGCACATGAGAGACCTGAACCCCAGCACTGACATACATAGGACAAGCTGTACAGAATGATCCATAACACAGAAGGCACCCCCACTCTTCAGTAAACTCCCGGTACAGGTCAGCCAGAGAGTCACTTATCGACACCCCTCAAGAGGAATCCTGATGAGTGGATGGGAGATGGTAGGCTAACCCTGGGTATCACTGTTATGTCAGAGGTAGACAGAGGCACAGTATACTAACCATGACATATGTCATGGCAAACTCCAGTTACAATGTGTGTCGAAGGACAAACACACCCTGTGACTAGCATCAGAAATGGCCTAGGGAACATCGCTAGTGTTTGCCAATGTCCACCCATGTTGTGGAATACACTACCAATGTTGGACGTGCCTGGTGTAGGTAGTCCATATCTGAACATAATGCAACATTGTCATATGTGCACAACTGGCCCCTGCACAGTCTGTTGTGCTTACTATGAAGATGTCAAGCAGTCATAGGACTAAAGCCCAGGATACTGTCCACCACTGTGAAAGTACTGAACCAGTACACTATACGGTACAACAGTGTTAGGTCATTATGAAAGTATGTTGAGAACTGTCTGCAAAGTATCCCATGCAATCCCTGCAGGCACAGTATAATCCCTGTTGTGGCAGACACAAAGCAGTTGGCCAGTTAGTACACAACATGACACCCAACACACAACCATAAACGTGAGATATTGTTGAAGTTCACACACACCCAAATATGTGGTGGACTTCAGAGTGTAACATATGGAAAGTTCACACTGGGCATGCTCGCACACTTTGATAAATGAGGCATATGTCAGACAACGTGCCATGGAAAGGCTGAACTGGGCATGCTCACACACTTAGGCCATATCTCCGTTTAGCAGTTGGCCACACATATCTGGTATTTGTACGTGTCAGTCCAGGAACCAACCACAACACATCAGTCTGCCCAGTGCACACAGTAAATGACTACAAAGACATAAGTGATATAGTGGATCGCCGTCATATGCAAACATCTTCCACAGATACACAAGTTGGTTAAGGAACAGGGAATGCTATGGCAATAAAGACCTGCAAACAGTAGAACAGCACAACAAATATTGTGCATCCGACAATTGAGCATATGGGTGTAGAGGTCAATACTAGGCTTGTTGCCCTAGGGAATGACAGCTCAGCCAGAGTGTGCTTGGCATCTGCATCCCTAGTACAGTAGGCTACTGTGCCACTGTAAAGTAGGTCACATAAGGCAACATGTGAGGCTAGTGAGCTGTGCCTCTGTCAAGCAGGGACACCGTGGAGGTCCCAGGGATTGAATGTGCTAAGCCACAGCCATGTTGTCGGTGTGTGCTGGAAGAGGGTTGCTGAGGCTCTCTAACAGTAAGTGTCCATCAATAATAGACTGAGGGGAGCCCTATCTGCATTCTCTGGACAATTCCACTATCAACACTGTGTTGTAATGATTATGTGTGAATGAAGTGCCGTGCCGGAACTGTTCACAGATGTCCTCCCTCTGTGGGCTACAGGTCTGCAATGTATTAGCTCACTCTGTCTGTTGTACGGCTCATATATGGCTGGTGTACACCTGACAGGTGTCTTGTTGTGGAGCAGTCATGGGTATATGTGGGATAGCATGATCAATGCAAACCGTACACATGCTCATAGAATGTAATTGTCAAGGATTATGCTGAGTGGCCAGTATAGTCCCCCAGCATGGGTCCTCTGAAGTCGTCCACCCCAGTCTTCACAAGTGTAGAGTCTGCTTGTGCTAAATACAGTTTGTGTGCAGTGACAACCTTGCCTGGGGTGGAGATGGGATATGGATGTCCAGGGAAAGGTGGGTATGGTCAGATATCAACAATGGTGGTCTACCTCTGGTGTGGAACAGTGAGTACCCACGTTGCAGATGGACAGGTGCAATATGTATTCCCCCATGTGGCTGTGGTGTGTGGTTCTGCCATAGCACATGGACTCACAAATTGTAGTGGCTGTAGGGTAAAGTGGTAGAGGCCTGAGTAGTTCTCACACACAATATGCCTGTACCTGATGTTAACAACTGGAATGGTGTATGTGAACACCTGCATATCCCAGCACTGTTCCCAGAGAAGCTAAGTGTGTGTCCTGGATGTGGGTGTGGTGTCCTGGACTGGTTGTGTTGTGTGTTACAGGTCCTGTGGTCACAAAGCATGGTATAGAACATAACCTGCCAGTGCAATGTGCATATCCGACCCTGATGTAGGTGGCTGCAAATGCATATATATGCTATCCCCCACCTGACAGGTAGTACTACATGTACATACCTCTGTAGAAATAAAGATGTCAGCACCCTATAAATACTGCAGGTGCAGAACAGATGCCCAGTAATTCAGATAGTGCGCTCTGCTAATGCGTCTTCCTCAAGTGTCATAATATAGTTAGGTAGGGGTTTGAATCCTGCAAATGCTCAGTGTGTGTGAGTGGGGTTTGTGTGTGTGAAAGTCTGTGAGAGGGAAATGTCCCTTTTGGCAACTGGGAAAACACACTACAGGATGCACATTCCCCTTTCTAAACACTGATGATGTCAGCACCCTATAAGTACAGCAGGAGAAGAGAAACATCCCAGTAATGTGAATAGCGCGCTCTGCTAATGCATCCGTCTTGAGTGTCATAACATAATTATGTAGGGGATTGAATCCTGTAAATGCTCCGTGTGTGTGTAGGGGGTTAGTGTGTGTGCAAGTCTGTATGAAATAAATATCCCTTTTGGCAACTAGGAGAACACACTACAGGATGCACATTCCCCTTTCTAAACACTGATGATGTCAGCACCCTATAAGTACAGCAGGAGAAGGGAAACCTCCCAGTAATGCGAATAGCGCGCTCTGCTAATGCGTCCGTCTCAAGTGTCATAACATAGGTAGGGGTTTGAATCCTGCAAATGCTCAGTGTGTGTGGAGGGGGTTAGTGTGTGTGCAAGTCTGTGTGAGGGAGATGTCCCTTTTGGCATCTGTGAAAGCACTCTACAGGATGCACATTCTCCTATCTCAGCACGGATGATGTCAGCACCCTATAAGTACAGCAGGAGAAGGGAAACCTCCCAGTAATTCGAATAGCGCACTCTGCTAATGCGTCTCTCCCGAGTGTCATAATATAGTTAGGTAGGAGTTTGAAACTTGTAAATGGCACGTGTGTGTGTTTGGATGTGGGGTCTGTGTGTGTGTGTAATTCTGTATGAAAAACATGTGCTTTTTTGAAATCAGGAGATCACACTACATGATGCACATTACCCTTTCCAAACAGTGATGATGACAGCACCCTATACATACAGCTGGAGAAGAGACATCTACCAGTAATCAGAATAGCGCAATCTGCTACAGCGTCACTCTCAAGTGCCATAACATATTTAGGTAGGGGTTTGAAACCGGCAAGTGTGTGTGTGTTTGGATGTGGGGAGTTTGTGAGTGTGCATTTCTGTATGAAAAACATGTTAGTTTTAGCAATCAGGAGATCACACTATCTGATGCACATTACCCTTTCAAAACACTGATGATGTCAGCACCCTATAAGTACAGCCAGAGAAGAGGAACCATCTAGTAATCCGAATAGTGCGCTTTGCTAATGCGTCTCTCTCACTTGTCATGACTTAGTTAGGTAGGGGTATGAATCCTGCAAATGGCAAGTGTGTGTGTGGGGGGGTAATAGGGTGTGTGTAAATGCAAGTGTGAGAGAACATATCCTTTTGGCAAATACTACATAACACCAGATGCTGCATATTCCCCCAGTAAACACAGGGGATGTCACCACACTATCAGCACAGCCAAACAGGGCTAGTTGGCCAGTAATGCCAATAGTGCGCTCTGCTGCTGGGTCTATTACCATTGTCAGAGTACAGATAGGTATGTTTTGGTAACCCACAACTGCCACGTGTGGTTGTGTCACACATTATGACCTTGTGTGGGTCTTTGTGCATAACAATGATTGCCATTGCCTAAACCAGCAATGGCATTGCACACATGATGTATGTGTGTGACACATACACATAAATACCTGTGACCTGCAGTAGTTACCATGTCTGACACATGCCTCGAGTGGATAAATTGTATTTGCAATGTATAACAATATGACTGTGTCTTACTGTGCAGGGGCCGCACACGGTATGTGTCTATACAGTGTGGGTGTATATGGTAAAATACCTGCAGCAGGGGATACACATCTGGTCTGGGCCATATAGTCTACATTTAGTCGATGTACAGGTGCTGCATGTTCCCACCTGTTGTGGGAGTGGTAACATGTCATTCCACTGCAATTCAGTGACCACATGCTGTGAACCCTTCAACTAGTGTGTTGTAGCTACAGTAATGCTCACACACAATGTTTGGCTGGATGCAGTCCAGCCATATAAAGACAGTTCTTGAGACTGTCATATTGCCAGTGTTGTTATGGAGGATAGGTGGTTTTCCTGTGTATGGGAGGGTTGTGTGTGCCAGGCTATGAACCAGATGGCAGTCCGACACACTGTTAGCTGCACATGATTAGGCCCTGATGCTTTGTGCTGTGCCAACAACCTGGAGGTGTGTGTATCTGTGGTGCCTTGGGATACCTCCCCCCTGTCCATGTGTGTTACATGTGTAGGGGATGACAGGCATGGTATGAGGCATAACCTGGCAGTGATGGGTTGCACCTGTGAGCCATGAATCAGGACTCTGGTACTGCACAGACATTGCAGTTCACCGTGCTGAGGACAGTGTCCAGTGCATGCATCTTGCGGTGTACACTGCTGGTGTTGTGTAGCAGCACTGTTAGTGTCCTAACCTGTGTGATACCTGCGGAGGTGGCTATGTAATCCGTGTCTTGCAGCATAAGGCATTATGTGTGTATCAAGGAGCTTCGCCAATATACATCGGGCCATGGGTGTCACGTGCAAGCTGACCCTTGCACATCATTGTGGCTTCCCTAGCATGTAAGCACACGTTGACAGCCAGTGGATACCCTATGAATGACATTGGAGACTGAGCAGAATGTAGACATACAACACCCTTCCTACATATAGTGGTAGCATACCTGGTGAGGGTATGTTGGCAACCAAGATCAGGCTCATACTGGCCCATGCCACATGCTGAGAGATCCATTCTATGTTCCCTATCATGTAGTCCAGGGAGGTATGTCTCAGGTCATCCATAGTGGCATGGTCAATGAGTGAGTCATATGTGTCCATGCCTCTGACTGACCTGTATGCATGTGTTCTGTGGTGGACCATAGTGACCCTGAGGCATATCACTGTGACCTTCACCAGATACAGCCTGTTGAGCGGGACCCCAGTGCAGTACCCAAGACAGGTACTTCACACATCTGTAGCAGGTGTGTTGTGTAGCCCTACAGGCTGTGAGTGTGTGGCACACGGGATGTGTGTGTGCCATGTGTGGCATGTGCTCTGTTTCAACGGAACATATGCCTGTGTGCCAGCTGCGGAGGTGTGTGATGCTCAGGCAGGATGCTATTCTGAGTCCCCAAGTATGCCCCAGTGTGTTCAGCATGCTGTCAGTGCATGTCTATGTCTGACTTGTATTGTAGTCACTGTAATATGACATGCCACCTGACAGGGTATGGCATTACTGGGTTTAGAGAGCTCAGTCCCCAGATTGGCTATGTGGTGGCATCCCACACATGTGTTGTACGTTCCTGGCCAAGGGTGATGGCTGACTGCATACATGTGGCAGCTGTGACATTGCCACATGACTCACATAAACCACAACTGGACCATAGAGGTGATTCACAGGTTACCTTTGCACATGCTACCCTAGTAGTGTGATTGCCATGGTGAGTACCAACACATAGGGCCAATGGGGAACAACATACTGAAGGTGTGTATGTGTGGGTGTACTGCTACTGTTTCATAGCACTGGCATATATGACTGCACATGTGGGTAAATGCCAGGTAAGACATGTGCAATGTGTCACAGGCAACGTACATGCGAACAGGACGGACAGTGACGTTCTGTGATGTGTAAACTTGACATACGTATCGTACGCTATGCAGATGTCACTAGGAGTCCACAGAAGCACTGTAACTCTGCATTGCAGGTGTAAGCAGTGTTCCAGAGAACCCCAAGCGAACATGCATGCAAACAAAGCTACAGTAAGCAGGGCTGGAAGTAGTTCATTGTACAACAAAGAAGGGGTAACACTAACAGTAAGTAACAATGCAAATATGTAGGCACTATCAACATGTACCCAGGAATACACAGCGCAGATGCCCATGGTAGAACTGATATTATGTCATAGTTAATTGTGATTTGGATTACATTGGTACTGCACACATATCAACATGCGCAAACATCCACATTGCATAGTCATTGTGGGCAACTTGACACCATTACTGTACATGTCCACCATTGTATATCACTACTTGCGTTAGCTTCCCCCCTGTGCTACCCATGTATGTGGCTATCTGTTGACATCCTTACCACCGGCATGCAATTATGTGCAGCTGTTACACTTTTGTACGTACTATGGGTGCAGATAACAATTCAGGACATTCATACGGTTACTGCATCAGGCATGCTGGGATATACACACAGTCATATCAGAGCACTGTACTGTTACCAACATGATACTACTAATACACTTCTATGTAGTCACCCTGTGCATCAGCAACGTGTTTACCTGTTCCCGCAATGATGTTGGAGATTGCAGGAGGTGGCACAGTGTCATCATATGCACAGGGTGTGAATTAGGTATGCCTGAGTCTGCCACTGATACCACCAATTGACATGTGTGTGTATGTGTGTTGGTGAGGGGCAGCAGTACAGGGTGGGGCACTGTTGGTGCAGTGTGTGCATGTATGTGGTCACCCTAGGTGTTAACATTTCGCATGTGTGTATGCACGCACACAGTTCCACCTCATGGCTGCCATATACAGGGGTTTGTGGACAGCCACAGACTGCACCTGGCAGGTCATACAGATCAGTGTCTGTGGGCACGGACATGGTACCTGTGCCTGGCAGGGGTGTTACGGACCGTATCCAGTACTAAGCCAGACTGGGTACTGTCATCAGAAGCGGGAATGAGTTGACTGGACACAGGTCCCTGTTGGGACTGTCCAGAGCCACGTGCACATGGTCTCCTGGGGCGTTCCGATGACAGCACAGACCCAGCATTGCTGGGGCTGCTGCTGGCACTATGGGGGCGTGCGTGGGCCTGTTGTCATCTGTGCCGACTGCCAGCTGCTGCTGTTGCTGGCATACGGCCACGTCAATGCCACAACCACCCACCATTGCCCTGGCTCATGGACATTTGGTTGTGGAACTGCTGTAATATGTCCCCACAACGTCTGTCTATGACATCGGTGAAATTACGGATAGCATCCGCGATGTCACACATACTGTCAGTCATGGCTGTGCGACATGCTCTCAGCTCCCTCAGACCCTGTCTGGTGTACCTTTCCATACGCGACTGTGCCTGCATGACAGCCTGAAACATAGCTGAGGTTGACAGACCTCTTTGGGCACGTCTGCCAGAGGCGGTACGCCCACGGATGCTCCCACAAGAACCCATGGGCAACTGTCTGTGTGGTACCATCGCAGGACCCTGCCCATGGCTGCTGTGTGGGGAAGCATGTGCCACAGATACCACATTACCCTGGTCAATGCCCACTGTATCCTATCCATCACCTAGGGATAATGGTGACAAAGGATGTACTGGCAGGATGACTGTGCGCAATGATGGGGTTGACAGCTGTGTACTGTCAATTGGCTGACCAATGGCGGACCCTGACACACCTTCCTGTACCATTACACAGATATCATCATTACCAGTACCTGTGGCACCAAATTCAGGTTCCCTGCTGCAGGACACCAGAGCAGCACCAGAACCTGTGGGAAGACAGGAAACACAGTTTACAGTGTCCACACAATGTTACCAGTGATGCACACATGCACACATGCACACATGGACACAGGCACACATGCAGACATGCACACGTGGCACATGCACACAGGCACACATGCACACAAGCACACATGCACACAGGCACACATGCACACATGCACACATGGACACATGCATACATGGACACATGCACACGTGGACACACGCACACATGCACACATGCATACATGCACATGTGGACACATGCACACATGGACACATGCACACATGCACACGTGGACACATGCACACATGGACACATGCACACGTGTACACATGCACACATGCACACATGCACATGTGGACACATGCACACATCCGCACATGCACATGTGGACACAGGCACACATGCACACATGCATACATGCACACGTGGACACAGACAGACCTGCACACATGCACACAGGCACACCTGCATACATGCACACATGCACACCCCGCAGTATACACACAGAGCACTACTGAGTTACACTAGTGTTACTAGCACTATCAGGACTATTATAGGTATTGTTAAACACACTCACCAGCATGGATGGCCTGCCATGATGTAACCCCGGAGGGACCTGCAGAAATGATGAGATTAATGTCAGTGGGCACAACTGTGCCATTGATACTGCATATGATACAGTGCAGTAGTACACCAGTTGCCTTTCACACGTCAGCTGCTGATATTGCCAATATTACACATGCACAATTACATACTATGATGACAGCTACATACCATGGACACACCTTACACATGCATAAACTAACAGTGTACAGAACAGTCAAGTGTACATATGGCATATTACCTGCACGCTCCATGTCGTGCTGCTGTGTGGATCCAGCCTTCATCATGATGCAGGTGTATTGCTGTTGCTGTTCCGGGGCTGGAGCCACAACACTTAGGAGTAGCCCCTCCAGTCTGGTGAGGGGGGGATGTGTGGCCACCCCACCTCCTGTGGCAACCTGTTGCCTGTGGATATCCGATGCACGCTGATGGACATTTCTGATTAAATCACTGCAGTGATGTCGTACCTGCTCATATGTCCTATTATGCGTGCCAATGTCATTTACCCTACGGACAAGGTCTTGCCACAGTGCAGCCCTCTCCTGCTGATTCTGACTGGTGCGGGAAAACAGTATGTCATACTCCCGCACCAGGCTCTGGTGTATCTCCTCATCTTCCGCTGCAGAGTAGGCAGGATTACGCTGACACGCCATCTCCCTGGAAGAGAACACAAACAGGATATCAGCAGACTATGTCAGCAATATATGGCACACATTCTATACATGATACTCATGTGGAGTGATATACTACTACTCCCATATGTTGCATGTGTGTGTCTCATGGTGGATACACAAGTACATGGCCAGATATCAGTGCTCAGCCAACACCTGTGCAACAATACCTGCCACATTCCACACAACATAGTAGCATGCCCCATCGGTCAGCACACACTGACAGGTCCAATGCACAACCTCACTCTGGGGGTTCATCCCAAGGTACTGTATGTGGGACGCCATCCACTAGTGTGATGTGGACACAAGTTACTCGGCCTGGATATACATATCCCACCACCACCACCAGCACAGTAGACTACTTTGATATGTATGTGATTAGACAGTTATTCACTTGTTAGGACTGAGATGGTATCCATGCAGCACACTGGGCCAGTGGAAGCCACAACCCACACTGCTGACCCTTTTGCAAATGCTTACCACGGACATCCCACAGATTGCATGGAACTTGCACACACATTTCGAACCCAGACCCTATGCACAAAGGTTAGGCATCCTGTCCAGTGGACCCCAGACAGAGGCAGATTGTATAACAATAGCAGGAGGCTACTGCAAGACAGAGCAGATTCACATTAAGGGAAGGCATCTGTGGTCAGCACTGGTACTACGCTACGGTCTCTCATAACAATGGCCATGGCCTACTCTGGGAGGGAAATGGCTACAAACACTATGGATAACCACAAGGCCTTCTTCAGTTATGTTACACATATGGACCAAATGCCTCAGATATGCTCTGTGTTAATACACACCTACTTAACATTCACCAAACACACAGATATTGGCAACATTCTTGCAGACAGGTTTGGTGCACGTATCCCCCCTTCTTCTCCCCCACCAGTTGAAATACTTATCACAGCTGTATGTAACCCCCCTATCATCTCACATGTCCAGGTGAGGACCGCCCTCAGCAAAGCAGAACACACAGCATCACTGTGACCTGATGGTATCCCTGGATGTGTGCTACATGCACTCCAAGAGGACATACAACCGCATATAAGACTGATAATTAATCTTGGCCATACTACAGGATATGTACCTGGACACTGGCATACAGCAACAGTGGTCCCACACCACTAAGGAGGCACCTCTACTGACCCTGGGAACTACCACATCATATGCATAACCGGCCTGGTCTGCTAAGCTATGGAATTATTCAGTATGGGATGCATATGCAGTGATATCAGGTACCTGCAGACACTTGTTCCCAGCCATTTTGCCTTTGTGCTGGGCTGATCCTGCCTTTTGAACCTGGCTGACCTTTCAAAACAGTTACTACAGCCATTGCTGAGGGCAACGCACAGACAACTGCTGCCAGGATCATGGCCTAACACTGATTGACATGTAATGTATAGTCATCCCCTTTTGGTGGAACTATGTGCACACAACATATCACATGGACATACCTATAGATACAGACCTATGACACATTTGGAGGGTTCACAGTATGCAGACTATTAACCTGCCTTTTGAACCTGGCTGACCTTTCAAAACAGTCACTACAGCCATTGCTGAGGGCAACGCACAGACAACTGCTGCCAGGATCATGGCCTAACACTGATTGACATGTAATGTATAGTCATCCCCTTTTGGTGGAACTACGTACACACAACATATCACATGGACATACCTATAGATACAGACCTATGACACATTTGGAGGGTTCACAGTATGCAGACTATTAACCTGCTACTTTGCATTACCTGTGTTTGTCGCAGCTGGTTGCATTACCACTTCTTCTGTTTCCTGCTGCTACTGTCACTGCTGACAGCTTAGAGTCACAGTGTGTAGCGTGTTTTTTTTTTTTTTTCTCTGTCTCTGTCTGTCTCCCTCCCTCTGTCTGCTTCCAGACAGTGCAATGAATGTATTGCATGTGTGGAGTGTTAGTACAGGATGCTTTTGTAGGTATCTGCATAGGTCCATGTGATGGCCTCTGCACCAATTGTAAGCCAGCATTTGCTAATTGCATGCAGCCAGTTGTGTACTGATTGCAGTTCTCACTGTGATTTCAGGACAGTGCTATAAAAGGGTATGTGAGATAGGCGTTGCCCTTTCAGATTGTAAGGGCGGGGACCATGCTGGTATGCTGTGTACACTGTTCTGTGAGTGTAAAGGTTAGTATCTCTCTCATGATTCACGCTGTGTTGTAGATTCACATTTCTCCATTCCTCTCTCCTGTTCCCTGTAGTAAGTGTGTATGCACAATGACACCTACAACTATATATAGATATATATTTATATATATATATATATATATATATATATATATATATATATATATATATATGTAAATATACATACATTTATATATGTACATTAACTGACATTATTACCTACAAGCTACCAACTAGCATGGCTGTTTCTGTTCACACACTACTATTATGGGAATCCAGTAGTTTTGACAGTAATTCTAAATGACATGCTTTGTGTACTACACATCCTATATTCCCTTTACATTCATCCCTACTATTACATGTTATATTTATTTTAGCACAATGTTCTTGTATAAGGGTCATGGCTTAGTGGTATGTCATACAGACAACTGTTTCCTGGGTTCAGGACTGACAGTGGGATTTTATTTTGCTTTTGAACTGACTACAGGATCTGTCAATCAGAGTGACTAAGGCACTTTTAAGCAGTTGTAACCGGGTTAGCGCTGGTTTGCGCGGAGCTCCCGCATGCACACTGGCGTTCAGCTTCGCGCACACACGCGCAGACCTGCTTACAACCGCTTAACAGTGCTTACTCTGGTGCACACCCGCTCGATTTTCTTTGAAAGAAATGAAAATGGGGAGACAGAAAGTGGTGAAAAAGGGGTCACAAAGAGGGTAAGACAGTAGGGAAACAAGCTTGGGATTTGCAGGAGGGATGTAGGTAAGGCCCATAGCTGCCCATTTCTTCATCAGCAGCAGCTGTGCATATGTATGTAATTTGGTGTGACATTTGAAACCATCCACCCCTGAGAGAGGTGTCAGGACAACAATAATACTTGTACAGCCAATTGTAATTGATAGTTTCCATGTCCAGCAGACATGTGTGCGGAATGGGCAGCTATGTATGGGGCGTAATTTTTTGTGGGTACAGAGTGCCCTTTTTTTTCAGGTGAGAGTGGTATGTCAGGTGAAGGAAGTCGGTATAGCTGGGGAGGTAGGTTGGGTAGGTCAACAGACAAGACAAACAAGACGCATACAGGGGCGGTGTATGACACGTGTGGGGGGGTTACACAATTGATGGGGACGGAGGTTTGGATATCCAGAGCCCATGAGCCCACAGATGGCAACAGTGGAACTAATATCCCCACCCATAGGCAGTTGCCACTGTTTCTTCACTGCCCAGGATGGGGCTGTGCTGGGGGCTGTGTAGGCCGGGCAACAGGCATGCCTGTAAGTTGTGCCACATGTGCCTCAAGCTGGCATAGGGGCTCGAGAACAGAGTCCCGAATCTCCCTACGCACCACAGTCCGGACGCTACGGAGGGTGAGTGGTGGTTCTCCTCTGGCCACGCTTGCAGAGGGGGGACGAGCCCCATCCCCTGCAGCACTTCCACCTGCAGGTGGCACAGGGCCACCGGAGGAGGGTCCAGACTTGGCACTAGTGCCAGGTGCACTCGCCAGCTGAGGTAGGAGAGGTGGGTCCGCTGGAACCCGCCTTCCCTATCATCCTATGTTTTGCATTATGTCATGACAGTTTGGGTTAGTGACATATAATATCATTCACAATTAGTTGTAACAGCATGCATTAGTATTCCCATTAACCAAACACCCAGATATTCACACCATTGAACAGTGAGCATAACACATGCATAATCTGAACAGCAATACACAGTCCAACAACATGCAGGTTTGACTGATGGCAACAGGCCATCAGGTTTGGATGTATGAACAGGGCAGATGCATCAACGGACATGCAAATATATATGACCCAACAGGACAAATGTCTAGGGGTGTTAATTGTGATTGCACATACCATTTTCATGTGGAATGGGTTATATGTGGTTATAGGGTGGGGTGAAGAAAATAATATTAACACCTTCGAATACCAATACATATGCTGCACATTTCTAATAGCTGCACATATATACACACTACTGTTCTAACTACAGTTTCCTATATGATAACTACTTCAACTTGGTGATAGGACTGTTACTGCAACATCAATATACATTTTATTGTTCTTCATACACATTCATATCTAGCTTTGTTCAGCTACATCATCCTGCTACATTTGCTTTATATAGCTATAGACAGGTGTGGATGTTTGGTATATCAGACAATCATACTATCTGCATATTGCAGACTGAGAGCAACATATCCAGATTTTGGGATAGACATTCCAGATGCAGCAACACTTTGAACAGATTTCGCTGTTTGGTTTTGATTCTCACATGCATTTAATTCTGTACTGACTGCAGTATACTTTATTCAGTGGTTATTACTACTGTATTGCTGGATTCATGACACTTTCTCACACTCTCTCACTTGTTTTCATTTTACTATTCAGGATGGTACTTACTTCTAGGCTTTATTGACATGTTTTACCTGTAGTTATTACAATCCTTTCCAGCAGTCTCACTTCTGTCATGTTTCAGTATTTCAACAGGGATATATTTCACACATGATTTCATCATCTTCTGCAGCTGTACTTTTCAGCCTGCTGCAGGTTGTGTACTATTTTCTTACAGGTGGGGCATCTTTATTTCAGAATTTATGTCAGACATTTTCATTTTTCTGTTTGGATTACAGACTGCAACACACTTTTGTAATCAAGCAATACTTGCAAACACTTTTACACTGTTACTTGCACATTTTATTACTTAGTGACTACACTGCACTCTTTTGCTAACTGTCATACTTTTATATTTCTTTACAGTTACTGGGAGTGGATTACTGACCTGCCTGGTGGCGCAACCGCACCAGCCTATCGCCATAGGCTCTGCGGTTCGCAGAACGGACACCTGCAGCTGTAATATAAATGAAGTAATATTGGAATACACATCTCCATAATATCAGCTAGTTTAATTTCTTACATACATAATTAAATGTAACTTACTCAGTAGTGGGGCGTTGGGCATTTGCCAGGCCTCCTGGATCCAAAGGTTCAATTCATCCTGCTTGCATCTCTTCAGGTCCGCATGGTGGTGATGGACTTGCTCACCAGTCCTTGGAATCCCTGTGGCACTGGTGAGATCATGAGCCAACCGGTCCCATGCCTCAGCCCTATATGCTCTCCACAGGACCTGGCCCTGCATGAGTTTGGCCTCATGATTGTGGTCTAGGAGCCAGGCCATGTACCTGGACTCCTCAATGCCCCACCTCTGTTCTCAAAAGCAACTACCCTCACCTACTCCTGTCATTCTGGCTGCAAGTCAGTTCTACAATCGTTTATGCTGTGTATTCCCACCTATGGGGCTTATATAGGCCGTTTTTCCCACACATATCTGTGATTGGCCATTTTGGAATTGTATCAACTTCACTGAACCTGCATTGTCATGCTCCAGTTTGTATTCATTCCTATATATTTGCTATTATTGCATTTATAGGTACTGCTGTCATGGCTTAGTGGTTCAGTACCTTGACTATGGTGTATAGTATCCTGGGTTCGAACCTGGCCACTACTTTTTATTTTTTATGAGTGTCTAGACAAGCTGAGGCGTGTGTCTGTGTAAAGGCAGTTTTGATACGGCTTGCTCAACGTTGCCCGTTGGTTAGCTTGTTTGCGTGATGCACAGCTCCGAACAAACGGGAAACGCTGGTTTAAGCCTCATTTGGCTATCAGCACGCATATTACGCTCAGCTCAGCTAGGGGCACATAGTTTCAGCGTGTTAAACCACTGCTCAGCTACGGGCACTCATTTTGCACCTGTTAAACCACTGCTCACCTACGGGCACTCATTTTGCACCAGTTAAACCACTGCTCACCTACGGGCAGATGCACTCACCCTGTTAAACTGTAGCTCAGCTATGGGCACATCTGGCATTTTTTATTGTTTTGTTACCTCAAATTTCTTCAGTATAAATGGGCTATTTCATTACATTTTGCATAACATGTGATTTTATGTGTACATGTTTGTCGGGGACTTGTTTTGTGCTTATTTTGCTAAAAATAAAAATTGGTGTTGTGGGGGCTGAAACCCCGATTGCCTGCTCTTCAGCCAACATCTCTACCGCTACACTATTGCTTCTTGGCTTACTTTGCATATTTAGTTCTTATATGCTTTCCCACTGACTGCAACCTGTGGCTGCGCTACGGGCACGCCCGCGCAAACGAGCGCACTCACGGTTAAACATCTTTACAATTTAAAAAAAAATTATGAGATGTTCATTTGTACATTTTATGTTTGTAGTCTGTGGGGGCATGTGTTGTGTTGTGTTTATTCACATTTCCATGGACTCTGTCGTGGGTGTTTACTTTGGGCACTTTTACTCTTCTGGGGGCATGTCCACTTACAGGGCTTGGCCTACGGACATGCCCCCTACTGTCTTACATGGACCGTGTTAGCCTTAGGTGTGATTCAGCATGCTCTCATGAATATGCAGAGCATGCTGACATCACTCCGTTTAACTGCAGCCTCCGTGTAAGAGTTATAACTCTTACACGGAGGCTTCGTGAATCCTGCCCTTGGTCTTTTCGGTGTTCTAATATAGACCCACATTGTGGTATATTACCCTGTACTGAATCTACAGTTCTACTGCAAATAAAAATGTGATTACACTGACTTTTATCATTATGTTTTACAATGTTGTTTAATAATATCCTCTTTACAGATATTTTACTTTTTGTTTTCATCTGCATATATATTTTTTTGTTTTCAACTATTTGGAACTTACCATGATGAAAATCTTTGACCTGTAATTCATATTGTAACTTTTATTGTTGAATTTGCTGCCTGTATCTATCTTTCACAATTAACATATGGAGACTTTCTCCCAGAACCTCTGCTGCAAATGGGTTTTATGCACAGTCTGACTTTCCTGGTAAACAAATGCAAATAAATGTAAAAAATGAATAAATAAAAGGAAGAAGGCTGACCAGATTAACTGGCTTAAAATATGGCATTGGGGGTGTTGAGAATAACAATAACAAAACCAATGATGGAAAATTGAAAGAAGGGATTGGGATGGAATCAAAGCAGCTTGTAGGAAATAAAAAAAGGTGCAGGCAGAATGGAAAAAAAACTGTTATACATAGAGAAGGAAATGAGTAAAGGAGGGGATGGAAAAGAAAGGGCACAGAAAATTAACGATTTAAACAACAAATTAAAGATTTGGAAAAATTGCATATTGAAGCTGCATTGTATTGTAAAAGGGCAGTACAATGAGGGAAAGGTCAGATGGAAGCAAAGTTGTTGGTATGAAAATTTAAGGAGCAGAGGGATCAGGCATGAGTCTTTGGGTTGAAGAATAATGAGGGGGTGAGGATAAAATCTTGCAAAAAGATTAGATAGTTGCTTAAAGAGTATTATAGAGTGAAGTAATGGTAAGAAGTAGAATGGTGGGGTCTACTGATTATGATGAAATGAAGCATTTATATAAGAATGTCAGGCAGGGGAATATGAATGAGGGAAGGGCAGAAGGAATGGATGGATACACAACAGATTTTGAAAAGTTAGTTTACAATTCAGACCTTGTCTGGTGGTCAGGTTTGATGTAGTGGGAGAAGGAAGGACCCCTATGTTTACGATAGAAGTGACAATGGTTATGTTGCTCAAAATTAAGGGAAATCTGGAAGATGCAGTGAATTTTAGATTGATACCTTTATGTATCTCTGATGCCAAACTGCTAACAATGGAGATAAATGTTAGGCTGGAGTGTGTATTAGGTAAAATTACTGGTCTAAAGCAAACAGACTTTTTTTCAAATATAGGGCATCAATGGATCATTGAAAACTGTTGCTGAACTTTATGAGCTGGGTAAAAGAGATGAAGGGAAATAATGCAGGGATGTCCTTATGGACATGCAAAAGGTACTTGATACAGTTAATTCCAACTCTTAACTGAAGATGTTTGAGCAGATAATAAGGAGAGGAAGGTTGACAAGAGGGCCCAAAGCATCAAACATGCATCTGTGTGTACAGATTAGAGTGAATAATGCATTATCACAGAATGCTTATTTAGGAATGTGTACATGACAGAGTGGTCTCTTATCACCAGATTTATCATTAGTGGTGATAGAAAGCTGGCACTGGTGCAGACGGTCACGGGGCTTTGGAAGGTTGAGAAGAAACAGAAGAAAAGATCATCATTAACCTGTTTTCTGACAACTGCATATTGCTGCTGGTTGTTTGGAGGCAACACTGCTCAGTTTCTGTAGTTGTTTAGGAAATTCTACAGAGAATCAGGCTTGTGCTTTCTTCCTCAAAAATGTTTGAAAATAGGCCACTTCAGTGGGACAGGCACTTAGATCTATGACTACAGCTCAGTTGACCCAGGTCTGATTAGCGGCAAAGTCAACTGATGGAGTGACAGGCAGGGATGGGTGTGCCTGTCTGGGTGGGAGGGAATTCATCAATGATGCTCCCTTAGAGGAGATGTGGTTCAAAGAGGGGAGTTGCCATCAAATGTAAGTGATGAGCATGGGATGCAGGGCAGGGAGTGGATAGGCAATATAAAGGAAAAAAGCAGAATGGAATGCGGAGAGGCAGAGCCCACAGAATGCCTTTAGGATCCACAACCTGCCCCAGCAATACTGGAATAAGTCTGAGGGTGTAGGAGACAAGCTAGTAGCTCTGGCAATGGATGTGGGCACTGGGGCTGGGCCAGTGATATGATGTTCCAAGGGGGAGAGACCAAAAAATATTCTAAAATGTCTTTGGGAATAATTGCCAGAAGGAGCCAGGCTAAGTTTTTGGGTCTTCCCGATTCTAAGGTAGGAGAGAAGTACTTAGGAGCTTGAGTCTTTCCAGCAGCTAAATAGATATGGAACAAGAGCTGTACAGAACTAAACAATAGGTTAGAGGCACTACTGAATGGATGATCTGGGATCATAGGATCAGTGGAGAAAACTTGAAATAGTGAGGATAATGTTACCACCTTTAGTAATACATTTGTTTCAACATGTTAATGTTAATCCACAGGACAAAGGAATGGCATTGTTGCAGAGATTTTGTGATATGCTTGGTTGAAATAATCAGCATGGTTAGGACAAGGGGCTGTAAAGGGAGAGGAGGGTGGGAAATGCCTTAACTGAAAAGGTAATCTATGACAGTGTATATTTCCCAGCATATTAGGCGTACTATGCATGATACCGTTAAGTGGAAAAGTTGTGTAAAGGGGCCATGGGGTGGACTAGAGAATGAATTAGTAGGATCTAAGGAAATGACAATAAAATGATGAGAGTTTATTGAGTGGAGAATTTAAGACAGGTCTTGGCACCAGATAGAATTTGTCTGGAGTAGCGGATAGTGAGATGAATTGAGGTATTTGTGGAAAAAGACTTTGTCAATGGTAAGAAATATATGTAAGATATGTGGAAGAGATATGGGGAGGGATTAGAAGGGAGGGTTCAGAGTTTTCAGATGTGAAAGAAATATTTGGCTTAGGGGAAGTTACTGACTGTTGTACCAAGTGATGGTGCACGAAGGCAACAAAATGTTTGGTAATAGACCTGCAAAGTTTAGTGTAGGGCTTGAGTGTCATCACACTGAGAAAGATTAAACAAAAAGGCAGAAGGAAAAGACTGTGAGGATTTACAGGGATGTAAGCTGGAAGACATTGGCCCTAGTATGGAATGTTTAAGAAAGTGAAGTCTGTATTAGGCTAGAGTGTGGGTGGTGATATGAGAAGTGGCAAGGGAGGTATGTGATGTGAGACCCATGTATGATACCCATTTGCAGCTTCATAAATGACAACGGAATCTAAAGTGATTATAGGATGAAAGGTGATGAGATGTGATGGCTTGCTGTTGATGTAGTGCAGAAGGGTTGGATAACATTCACATGTCATGGGACTATAAAGAAGTGTGTAGGTACTGAAGAGATTTATTATTGGCATTGGCTGATTTATATGGTAAAGCAAAGAAATCTCAGTTATTACATTTATTAACAATGTAAACAGGAAGTTATATGTTTTTGTTTTTATGTATATGTGTGTGTGTGTGGTATGTGTTTGTGTATATGTGTGTGTGTATATATATATATATATATATATATATATATATATATATATATATATATATTATTTATTTATTTATTTATTTATTGGCATTTCTTAACCGGGTTTGTCCAGCTGGGCCTGAGACCCATTTTCAGTGGAGACCAGAGGAGAAAAGCTCCAGTTGCAACCATATTACAGTAAATAGACATTCAGTTAACAATATGTAAAAAAATGTCAGTATACTGACATTCAGTTAACAATATGTAAAAAAATTCAGTTCATTTTACAAATCAAATATGATGAAACTCACAGTGTAGAATAAGCAAATAGTTGAGTAATGTAAATCATACTACACACACACACACACACACACACACACACACACACATACATATATATGAGTACTTAACAGTCTTCAAAACTCCCAAATATCAATGTCAATAACATCAGCTTATCCAAATAAACAAAAAGAATGTCAGCATTGTAGCATACATGCACAGAATGTAACCTCAGAGCATACAAAAGTAAAACAATTTTTTGCACAGGGGCAAGCCCCCTCTCTATTATATATACTAACTTTGACATTGCACAATACCCAGTGAAGGTGCATATTCGCAGCTCTGGGGATTGTCAGTCTGGCATACCTGTCAACCATCTGTTGTTGACCAAATTGTGATGACAAAATAGACGTTGACAGTAGTTTTGCTTTATTTTAAGCCCTTCGATATATATCTTGGAGATAATGGAAACTGTACAAGAAAAAGATGTCTGTTCTCTCTCTCTCTCTCTCTCTCTCTCTCTCTCTCATGTTCCTTAAAATTTTATCCTGAAGGAAAGCTAACACTGAGAGTAAAGAAAATAATACTGAGATAGAGTGGTGATTATTTGGGGGATGTTTTTAGAATGTTTGTTAATCCTCCATCTATGCTATATTATATGTACTATTGTATCCACAGATATCAGTTTCTTGTCGACAGAAGAGGTGAGGAGGGAGGTTCTGCCTAAGGTGATGGACATATGTGATGTGTCTGAGAAACAGTCAGTGTTGGAAATAAAGGAAAATGTTAGTGGCAATGTATTCACGAAGGAGCTTTTTTGGGGATGAACTTGTCACTACCATTTTGATCCAATACTTGATAATAATTTGAGACCTAAAGGACAGAGGGAAGTAAACAATATTATATAGATGAATTGCAGAGCTGTGGTTGGGGGTTGACATAATGGTTAATGTGTTTACCTCACATACACAGGGTATAGGGCTTGATTCTGTCCTTTGAAAGGGAAACTGGCTAGGCTTCAAATGGTCCACAATGGCAGCTGGCCTAGGACCTACCTATGAACATATGAACCATATGAAGAGTTTGGAAAGGACTCTGGAAGACAGGATAAAATAACTTTCTTAATGTCAGGGATTAAGTGGCTGGCAAGGTTTTCACAGTTGTTGATAAAATTGTAATAAAAGTAGGAAAACCAGCATTGTAGCAGACAAAGAGCTGAAACTCACTAATGAGGAGAATGAGTGTGCTAAGTATAAATTATTAGCTGGTTCGACTAATCACAGTCAAGCATCTTTGTTCTCATCTATTGTCTCATACTAGATTCCTACTGATGACACAGGATAAAGCTTAAGAGAATATGTCACAGGAAGATGCTCTGGATCTTTCTGTAGAATATCCGCAGGAAACAGAGAACAAAGAATGTGCCCACAGTTTAGAAGAAAATGATCTAAGGGAAAAGTTGCTTGATTTAATAGTGATAGACAGACATATTAAGATCAATGAAATAAATAGATGACAGAAAGTCAAAAAGACCCAAAATGTTAGAAGTCTGATAAAACAAACACAGTAAGCAAGACTATCAACATAAATTCTTGTGATATAACAAAACAAAATATGATATGTTACTGTGCAACTAAAATAATAACAAATAAAGTCTTACCACAAAACACAGGGCAATAAGGGAACTGAAGGGGAGAAATCAAATACTATCATGAGAGTATCAAATAGAGAAAAATAGATGTAATAAAAGCAGCATGCACTATCAGAATAGATGAGGATTTATCATACAATATATCAAATAAGAAATTACAGATATCAGCACAGGTAGAAAAACTTAGAAGATATGCAGATAAATACAAAGGAAAAGTTTAAGATAAGCAATTCATCGATGACCCAAAAACGTTTTACAGAGAACCGGGAAACAAATCAAAAAGAATAGAAACACCACCAAAAAAGAGGAAATAGACACATTTTGAGATATATCTATGAAGGCCTTGTGGAACATAACAAAGATGCTGAATGGATCGAAGAAGTAAAAGAAACATTAAGAAGTTCAAACGTGCAGGATATGAAATGGGATGAAGTAACGCCCAGAGAAACTCTAACAAAATTAAGACAAGCTCCTAACTGGAAAACCCCAGGCCCAGGTGCAATACCTAACTTCTGGCTAAAAGTACTAACACTTTTACACAGAGGTTTAGCCCTGAGTAAGAATTACTTACATGCACATCCCTAACAGACACCAACCAGGTTAACAACAGGAAAAATTATACTCTTCCCTAAGAGTGAACCTGCAAGCTATCCTGAAAACTATAACCTAATAACTTGCCTTCTGATGATGTATAAACTATATACTGGAATTGATGCCGACAGAGTTTATAGTTATTTAGAAGGAAACTCAATTGTGGCAATAGGAAAGAAGGGTAACAAAAGAAAGTCACATGGAACTAAGGATCATTTGTTGTTAAATAAAGCTGTAACAGAGAATAGTTAAAAGGGGATGAATCTAAGTATGGCATGGATAGATTACAAAAAAAAAAAAGTTTGACAGCATCCCACATTCATGGATAAAGGAGTGCTTACCAATGTTTAAGATACACTCTACATTGATCAATTACATTACAGTGGCCATGAAACAATGGCAAACCACTTTGCAGCTAAGCCATGATAAAGGACAAACTATTATCCCAGGGATAAAAATTCAAAGGGGGATATTCCAGGGTGACTGTTTGTTGCTGCTGCTCTTTTGTCTTGCTCTTAACCCATTAAGTTATGTACTTAACAGATTAAGTCATGGTTACAATTTGGCTCCCAGAAAATAACGTGTAAAGACTTCTCATTTTTTTTGTGGATCATTTAAAGATGCAAAGTTCATCAGATGAGGCGCTGAAAACGCAACTGGAAGTGGTCAAAACTTTCTCAGATGATATAAGAATGTCATTTGGTTTTTATAAATATGCAAAAGCAAGATTTAAAGCAGAAAACCTGCAGCACCAAGAAAATATCAATCTGGGACAGGAATGTGATATAAAGGAACTTGAGCAGGAGAGTGTATAAATATTTGGGAATTGAAGAAGGATCAACAATAAAACATGAAAATATGTGAACAAAACTCAGTAAGGAATATTTCTGAAGACTAAAATTAATACTGAAAACTGCCTGACATCTAGTAACAAAGTCCAAGCTATAAACCAATTTGCTCTTCCTGTTCTAACTTTCAGTTTTGGGGTGACTGACTTCAAATGCTTCATCCAAAATATAAGGAAATGTTCTTTATATTTTGGAAGTTCCATTTCATTGTTCCAGCTGGCATTAGTATTTTAGGTTTTGTTATCCCAAGGTTCTTGGTTTCAAATCCTTCATGCTTTTCAATGAATATATAAAAGGGAATGCCAAGATTATATATTTCTCATTCTGAGGGAGTTATGGGCCAAGTCAAAACTAATAACATGTATAGGTCTGCAATCGTAGGCCTGTATACTTATCTGCTGACCTCACCAGATACAAAATAGTGAGTGTTTTAAAATATGAGGCAAACAAGTCTTAAGACGTCTTCCATGCTTAGTTTAGCAGAAGCATATCAGTGTCAAGGGGGAATGGAAATCAAAGCACAAGTAGACAAAAATCAACAACTGAATGTGCCAAATACAAATGAATGTAAGGAGAAGGGTCAAAAGAGAAGGTAAAAAATGTGGAAAAGCCATAACTATAGTTGCAAGTACAGAAAACTCCTGAAACAACCTCAGGTTGATCAGGATCTGAACCAGGAATGGTTAAAAAGAGGTGAATTTAAACCAAAAGATGAAAGGTTAATATTGGCAGCACAGGATAGTGGACTGCATACCTATTGGTTTACAAAGTCCATTGAATATGTGGGAGAAACAGGCAAATGCAGGTTCTGTAAAGCAGAACTGGAAACAGTCACACATCTTGTTGCTGGCTGTGATACATTAATGGCAGTGAGCCTGTATACTGAAAGGCATAATAATGTCCCAAGACTGTTGCATTGGAGATTGTGCAAACAATATAGCACTGAAGTAGATGTGAAGCATTGGAAACATTTGCTACAAAGGGGTCTATATCACCACATCGAATGGTGATAATTTCAAACGACCTTTGTTCGAGCCTAAAAGTCCGAAAACCCTAAACAGCAAACTCAGGGAAAAAAAAAATTTGCTGCTCCATGAAAAAAAAAAAAATCACAGCTTTAAAACAAACTAAACGCACACATCCTACTTAAATATATGTGTGTGTGTGTGTGTGGGGGGGGGGGGTGTATGTGTATATGTATATGTATAGGAATAGGGCCTTGAAGCGGACTGTATAGGACATGTTACTTACACCCTGTATTCTTTTAGTGAGAAATCTCTGTGGACATTACAGTTGTTGGATATGCCTGGTTAGGTAAATACCAAAGGGGGCATTGTACTAAATGAGAGGTCTGATGAATGCAGAATATAGTGGAATGATGATTTCTTTGGACCTAGATACCATACCTTTGTTTATAAGTTGAGCAACACAGAATGATTTCCTCACTGTTACAGACACGTGATGGTCAAAGGCTAGATTACTGTCCATGTGTGTCCCTAAGTCCCTGACTAATGTGTCAACTCTAAGAGGTGTGTTGTCAATATGATAGTTACCAGGAGTTCATGACTTTCTGAAGGATACTATTATGCATTTTTCACCATTTCATTTTAGTTCATGGCTCTGACACCAGTTGTATATCTGTGTCAGCCCTTAATGGAGAACATTTGTGTCAGTGTGGGAATCAATGACAGCTCCTAATCTGCAATCAGCTACACATTTAGTCAGCCAGAGGCCATTGACATTGACTGCAGAGTAAATGTCAAAAAGGAGCAGTCCCAGGACTGATCCCTGAGGGATTCCACTTGTGACTGGCCTCTTTGTAGGGGTGGACTCCTTAATTCTAACTTCCTGGGTCCTATCTATGAGCCAGTTGGCTATCCACCGGGTGACATAAGGGTTTGTACTATCCACTTGGGTTTGTCAACAATGCCCAAGTGGGGTATTTTGTCAAATGCCTTGGCCAGGTACAGGTAGGCAATATGAACCATTTTTCCCTCATCCATTGCTTTGATGACCTTCTCAAAGAAGTCCATCAGATTGAGTAGGCATGATCTGCCCTTGACAAAAGCAAATTCAGTTGAGTCCAGTGTCTGGAGATTTACTATTCTTTATTGATCATTTCCATGATACTTCTTTCCATGGCTTTGCATATGTGGCTAATGAGACTTATAGATTTGTAGTTTCTAGGGTCTAAAGATGGCCCACCTTTGTGGCGATTTTAAGCTGCCCACCCCTAGTTTAAGTTGAGCTTAATAAGCTCCTGCCTTTCTACACTGTTGCTGATATCTTGAATTATTTATTTGCCTTCCCTTGAACTTATATTGAAAAGTGCATTTTGCATCTCATTGTCTGTTTCTAATTATTTACTTGCTCTGAATTCATGATCTAGCTAGCTGTTGGATAAAGTAGTGTATTTTTTTCACTCTAGCAAATGTGTTTTTACATCAAGAGGTCAGTGGATTTTCTATCTGGTCCACTGGGAGGTAACCTGGTCTGTTTAGGCTGGGGAAACACTTGAGATTTCTGCATGTAATTTTATTGGCTGGAGGACTTATTAATCGGCTTAAGTATTTTTAGTGCTTTTATAAATTCTATACAATTGAATGTGGTGGTGCTGCGGTAGCGTTGTCGCCTCACAGCAAGACATTGTCCCGTTCGATTCTCAGCTAGAGCATCTACTGTGGAGACATGCGTGAATGGGCGTGCCTTCATTGAAGGCTGTGCACTAGGGTCGGCAACTCAGCACGTAAAAATCAACTGCCAATCATTAGCGGACCGGAGTTCCGCTGTGGTGACCCCTAACCGGGGAAAGCCGAAAGACACAACAACAACAACAATTGAATGACTCTTGGCTCATTTATACAAAGCACGGTAGTAGAATAATCACACTGTTATAAACAGTTAAAAGAACACTGCTGTATCTGTATCTTTAAGGTTGTTTGTGGCAGCATTTCATATATTTTAAGTTTCTTTGTGGACATTCCTTTACTGTGCTTTTACATTAGAAGGACTTGGATTATTCATCTAGTGGCAGTAGGTGTTTACCTGTTCTATCTGAGACGGGAAGCACTCAAAAGGGCTCTAAGTATTTTTTGCACTTCTCTTATATACTGTGACTGTACTTTGGTAGCTTCAAAAGAAAAAAATAAAGTGTACTGTCTACTGCTGCTTTTAGTAGTTAATTACATTGCATTACATTTGCCCTGTTAGTTGTAGGGCTGTTGTAGGTAGCCTGTGTGGTCTTGTTATACCTGGGCTCCAAACCAGCTACTCTACATTAAAAATGCATTTTTCTGCAGCCTCCTGCTGATCTAATCTGTCCGAGTTGATGATTGCTGGTGGAAGGCTTGTTGTGTGCTTTCCTGATTGGTAGTTAGCATAAAACTTGTTTTCTTTCCTTGTATTTAAGCCTCAAGTTTAAGTGGTGCTGCTGTTCATGCACCAGTGGTTAGCAGTGCCCTGTATAGATGCAAAAGCCTAGAAGCTCAGCTTTGCCCTAAATAGCTGTCAGTGAAACCTTCCAAGTTTTTCTGCTACTCTAAGAGCAACTCAGTTGTGCACTGAGTAGCACTGCCATATCAATCAACCTTTGCCTACACAAAGTACAGGTCTGTCTTGTTGTCTCAATACTGTCAACACAGTCAAGTCAAATCAATCCATCCCCTCCCCTAATAAAATATACAGTAAGAGCCTGCTATCATGAATGGGTAGTTTTCCATCATCTCTCTGGCCAACCTGATAGAAATTGGCATCCTGAAGCAAGTTAGCAATTGTCTCATGTATACTAACAACCATTTACTCCTGAAACAAATACTTTGTGTGAGAGATGTAGTCATACTATGAAAATGGAAGAAGACTCTCACAAGTTGAATGTTACATGAGAGATGTAGTTACACTATGAAATTGGAAGCAAGACGCTCACAAATTTAATGCCAAACTGGTTGTCAGTGCACACACACACACACACACACACACACACACACACACACACACACACACACACACACACACACATACCTTGACCACACTAAATAAGAACACAAAACATAAACCCTCATATGTAGAGGTACTCACTAGCTAGTAACTGACCAAAAGATCAGAGGCCTCCCAAATGGAAACCACTTACACAAATGACAATGCAAAAACAACTACAACACATAATAATACATACACCAGTGTCTCAACAAATAAGCCCACAAGGCGTAACACTACAAAACTTAATGTACTGGTGATAGGTGATTCCATTGTGAGATGCATGGATGTTCTGCTCACCAGGCTGGATAAGGAGTAGGTTACGGTTAGCTGTCTGTCAGGTGCCAGGAGCCATGAAGTCACTCAAGCACTCAAGTCACTCAACCAAAAGTACCAGTATAACTCATCCATGTGGAGGTGAATGACTTCAGACATACCTCACTGGACTATATGAAGAGAGACATGACTGAGCTCTCAGATTATATGTCACAGGCAGGTATAAGTCTAGTCTTAAGCAGCATTCTTTCTTTTCCAAAATGATGCAAAAATACAAACAAAAAATGATTGACTTTAACAATTGGCTTAGCTTCTGATGACAGTCCAAGGGGATCCAATATGTGTCAGCCTGGAAAGACATGGTAGACAGGCCATGCTGTTTTGCCAGAGGTGTTCTGCACCTGTCTTCTCTAGCCTTTCAGATACTGGCAAACCCATTTGCCACCCCTATCATGCCTTTTTTAGGCAGTGTCAAAATAACCAATCTCCCAACATGACAAAATCCTTTCTAGATAAACTCAAGGTACTGTTAGGAGTCTAAACAAGAGACTAAACAAGCCACGATGATACCTGTCACCCCTGGACTCTCGGATATTGGCAAAGGCTCTTGCTACCCCCATAGTGCCTTTTTTAGGCAAGGCTCAAAAGACAAACCCACCTCCATAGGTATCACAAGGGATAAGAAACTAAGAGTAATGCTACTCAAAGCCAGAAGTCTAAACCTCAAGATGCACGCACTCAAAACTCTCCTTAGCATGGAGAACATCGATATCTGTGCAGTAACAGAAACCTGGTTCAGGGCTCCCGAGACACCCCAGCACTACCAGGTTATACCTCATACCATGCTTTCTGGCCCCAAAACTTGGACTGAACCACAAAAGGAGGGGGAGTATCAATATACATCAAAGATACCCACACCTTCAGGTTGGTGGCAAAGCACGAAGCATCAAAGACTATCCATGTGCAACTAACAGTGAGTAAAACTGCCTTTCAGTTTATAGCCTGCTACAGACCACCCTCCCAAACCCAGGAACCCCACTCGGCCTTCCTGAGAACACTGGAAAATATGAAGGTCTCTCCAAACACCATTATATTGGGCGACTTCAACTACCCAAACATAGACTGGGAGCATTACTCTAGCTCCAACACCCTAGCCCAAAGGTTCCTAGAATTTATAAACTCAGATGCTATGGAACAACTTGTTACCACTCCCACAAGAGGGGAAAACATACTGGACCTGATCATCACCAACATGGGGACTCTATGCTCCAGACCAGAAGTGTATCCCTCACTGGGAAGATCAGACCATAAACTAATCTCACTGGATATTCACATCCCGACCCCACCCCCTGCCCAGAAAACCACAGTGAAAAACTTCTCTAAATCAAATTTCACACTCCTCAAAACCGAGGTGGAATCCTTCAAAGCCCCCGGGCCTGTGGAAAATACGGCCCAGACCGCAGAATCCTTTATAAACGAATTCTATGAACACCTTCAGGAATGCATGGACCATGCGATCCCAAATAAAACCAAGACCCAATCCTCCAAAGGCAGACGTCCTGTCTGGTGGACCCCAGCCATAAACAAAATATACAATAGAATGAGGAAGCTACTAAATGATAGAGCAAAATCCCAAAAAGGGAAGGAAACACTGATCAGTATTAGCAAAAAACTACGGGCACTCATAAAATTGTCTAAGGCCAGCTTCGAGAGAAAAATTGCACAGGACACTAAGGATAATCACAAGGCTTTCTTTAGTTATGTTAGGAACCTGGGTGGTAATTCCCAGATATGCTCAGAATTAGTCCAAAATGACAAAAAATACACTGAACCCACAGACATTGCCAACATCCTAGCTGACAGGTTCAGCACAACCCCCCCCCCTCCCCATCAAAAGGGCAAATATCTATCCCAGCAGAGTGCTGCCCCCCTGACATCGCAGATGCTCAGGTAAGAGCCGCCCTCTCCAAAGCAAAAAACACAGCATCAATGGGACCAGACGGTGTCCTGGGCTGCATCCTACATGAACTCCAAGAAGAGCTAAACCCAAACATAAAACTACTGTTCCATCTCAGCCTTACTACAGGATATGTGCCCAAAGAGTGGCGTACAGCAACAGTGGTCCCTCTCCATAAAGGTGGTGCCTCAACGGATCCTGGAAACTATCGCCCTATAAGCCTGACTAGCTTGGTCTGCAAAGCTATGGAAAGGATCATCATGGACCTCATAAATAAAGATATTGGGGACCTACAGACACTGGATCCTACCCAGTTCGGCTTTGTTAAGGGCAGATCCTGCCTCTTAAACCTGGTTGATTTCTTTGAAACAGTCACCAAGGCCATTGACGAGGGGAAGGTGGTCCACACAGCCTACCTGGACCTCGCAAAAGCCTTCGATACAATACCCCACTCCAGCATTATAGATAAGCTCACCAGCTTAAATATAAACCCCTATGTCACTAGATGGATTGCAAACTGGCTCAAGGACAGAACCCACATGGTTAGAATTGCTGGAGCCATGTCAGACTCCAAACCAGTTACAAGTGGTGTCCCACAAGGCTCAGTCCTGGGACCTCTCTTGTTCGGTATATATTTCTCGGAGGTACAGGCCAACACGGAAGGACTGTGGCTGACCAAGTTCGCAGATGACTGCAAACTGGGCGCCATAATCAACTCTCCAGCCGACACAAGCATCCTCCAAAAGGGCCTCATAGAAACAGACAACTGGTGCCAGAGCCATGGCCTCAAGCTAAATGCCAAAAGTGTATAGTCATCCCCTTTGGCAAAAACAAAGTGCCCACAAATTACCACATAGGTGGTAATCCATTAAGTACAGAAGAAGTAATTAGGGACCTGGGGACCCAAGTTGATAGCAATCTCTCATTTGACAACCACGTGGCCAAAGTGGTTAGGAAAAACATTTTATATAGCCCACCTAATCATGAAGGGATTCACATCTAGATCAGGGGAGGTCATCGTGCCTCTTTATTCATCCCTCATCAGGCCCATAATTGAGTACAATGCCCCTTTTGGGATGTACCTTACCAGACACCTGCAGCAACTGGAAAGACCCCAAAAGTACCTCACCAAGAGGATCAAAGGGCTCAAACAGATGCCATATGCTGCCCGGTTAAAGAAACTCCAGCTCTACTCAGTGGCATATCGCCTGTTCAGAGGCGATCTGTGCCTGACGTATAAAGCCATGTCCAACCCGGAATTAATGGACATGCTGCACCTCAGAAAATCCAAATCCCATCAAGCCACGTGCTCGAGAGACTTGAACCTCAGTACTGAAATAAATAGGACATGCTGGAGGGACAGATTCATAAGCCAGAGGCTCCCTTCACTCTGGAATAAAATCCCAGTCCAGGTTAGGCAGAGTCCCTCATTGACTCTCTTCAAGAGGAATCTTGATGAGTGGATGGGAGATCATAGGTTTACCCCGGGTATCACTTCTGTGTCACTGTTAGACAGAGGTACAGTATACTAATCTCGAAAAAGGGCATAGCAAAATAAATTTAAAATGGGTGGCGAAAGCCAAACACATTCTGGCTAGGCTTATAAATGCCCTAGGGCAGATAGCCTAGTATGAACCTATGAACCTATGAACCTATGAGACGGCACTCCCTGAAAGCACTCTTCACTTTGGAAAATGCTGGCATCTGTGCAGTCACTGAGACATGGTTCAAAGGGGCACAAAAAGCACCCCAGCAATGCAGGGCTATAATGCCTTCCATATGTTCAGACCACAAACTGAGCATGAAAGAACTAAAGGAGGAAATGTATCCATCTTTATTAAGGATAGGTACACCTTGAGAACGGTCAGACAATATGACTCTCTTGAACTATTCCATGTCCAACTTACTATAGGTGAAGCCGCCCCACCACGTCATAGCTGGCCATGAAACAGGAAAAGCATACTGCATACCTGGACGTACTGGAGTCACTTGTCATACAGGCCAACACCGTACTCATGGATGACTTTAATTATCCTACCATCAACTGGGAAACATACATGACCACAAACATGCTGTCTCAGAGGTTCTTGGACTTTGTCAGTGCAGATGCTCTTGAACTGCTAGTCAGCATACCCACAAGTGGCTCTAATGTCCTGGACATAGTACTCACTAACATAAGAGAGCATTGCACCCCACCCGTGTGATGTCCTCCTTGGTAAGATTAGACCATAAATCAGTCTTGTTCTAAGTAATTATAAAACCAGATACCCCGTCAAGCTCAAAAAAGTTTAAGAATTTTTCAAAGAGAAATTACTTCCTACTAAGTGATGGTATAAGAAGTTTCAAAGCCCCCTCAAATGCAGATAACAGACTCCTATGCAGAGGTGTACACCAGTGCCCTGTAAAGCCACTTAAGCGGTTGTATTGAATTGGCTGTACCTGACCAAATTAAAACAAGGTCTTGCTGGAAAATCACCTTTGCGTACCCCTAGTATAAATAGGCTAAGCAACAAGAGAAAGAAATTAATGTCCAAGAACAAGAGGGAACTGAATCATCACAGGAAGAAATCCCTCTCTAGCTTGAACAAACAAATTAGAGGTCTTGCCAAGTTCTCCACAGCTAATTACAAAGCAAACATAGCCTCCTTAGCTAAGGATAATCACAAGGCATTCTTTTTGACTATGTCTGGCATCTAAAAGGGAATACCCAGCTATGCACTGAACTGGTTGTGGATGACACCACCCACACTCAACCGGAGGTAATAGCCAACATACTAGCTGCCAGATTTGGAGCTAACTTCACCCCCCTCCCCTCCAGTCATCTCCCAAAGTTTACCTGCCTCCAGTGCTCAGCCTATTATCTCAAGAGAGCAAGTCATTCTGGCACTCTCCAAGTCCAAAAGCATGGCATTAATGGGACCAGACTACATCCCAGGTTGCCTTTTAAACAACTTAAAACATGACCTAGCAGACTCACTATGACCCTGTTTACTCACAGCCTGTGAACTGGCTATGTTTTGGCAGAATGGAGGACAACAACAGTAATCCCTATGAACACAGGGGGGCATCAACTGACCCTGGCAATTAGAGGCCCATAAGCTTGACTAGCCTCATCTGCAAGGCCATGAAAAGAATCATTATGGACCTTATTAAAATGGACATAGGTAATCTCCAAACTCTGAACCCAACTCAGTTCTGATTCATTAAAGTAGATCATGCCTGTTAAACATGGTTGACTTCTTTGAGAAAGTCACCAAGGCCCTGGATGAGGGAAAGACAGTGCATACCACCTATCTTGACCTAGCCAAGGCATTTGACACAATCCCCCAATCAGATATTATAGAGAAAACCTTCCCAACTGGGGATTAACCTCAACATTATCATATGGGTAGCCAACTGGCTCACGAACAAGACATATACTGTCAAAGTGGGTGATTTCACATCTAGCAAAAGACCAGTAACTAGTGGCATGCCCCAGAGTTCTATGCAGGGCCCATTACTGTTTGGAATTTATTTCTCAGAAGTCCAGGCAAACTTGGACAGCCTGTGGATGACCAGGTTTGCTAATGGTTGCAAATTCAGAACAATGATTGAGTCCTCCAGTAATGTTAATACACTACAGACAGGGTTAATACAGAAAAATGATTGGTGCCAAAGCTACAAATTAAAGCTAAATACAAAAAAAAAAACATTATTACTCCCTTTGGGAAAGCTGACATACCTACTAATTACTTTATAGACAGCAGACAGCTCTGTGTAGACCCAATGGTATGTGATCTGGGTACTCAGGTTAATAGCAATTTGAGCTTTGGCCACCACTTATGCACAATAGTCAGGAAATCCTTCTATGTGGCACATCTTATAAATAAAGGCATTGTTTCCATTATGTTTATGTCAACTCACTGCCATGTAGTCACTGCTTTTTTATGAACTGTGTGAAAGTGAAATAAGAGAATTGTATGCTAGAAAAGATAGAAATAAATGTTATAGTCTTACTTCTTTGGAGTATGAAACACTTAAAAAGCTGGAGAATAACAATGATATTATAATAAAACAGGTTGACAAGAGGGAGAAGTGGTTATTTTGAATAAAGTTGATTATGAAAAATATATGCTTGAATTTTTGCATGATGCTAATGCCTTTAATGAAATTAATAGCGCTGAGGCATTCAAATCTATAAGCAATGTTAATATGTATATATGTATACATATATATATATATATATATATATATATATATATATATATATATATGTTACAAATTAATAATGGCATTAATCTTGATTTATTCATTTTTTTCAATGTTCCTTGTCCAAAGATACACAAAAATTTGTATCACCCACCCATGAGACCCAAAGAACTGGGGGAAGGGTGAGTGACTGAGCCTATTTCAATATATTTACAGTCTGTTTTAGGTAAATATTTGATAATCATCAGCAGTTATATACAGGATACTAAGGACTTTTTACAGAAACAATATGAATGGCATAACACTCATAGGGACCATGAGTTTATTTTGTTACATAGTTCATAGGTTAGTATCAAATCTCTATTTACTATGATTCCTATTAGTTTGTGGATTGATGCTGTGCGTGAATTTTTATGTATGAATACAAACATGCAAGGGCGGGAAATAGAGACTATCTGCGAGGTGCTAGACATTGTATTCACTAATAATATATTTATGTTCCAAGATCATGTTTATTGTCAAAAAACTAGGGTAGCAATGAATAGGAACACTGTTGCTAATTCACATGCAAATATAGAAGTAGCAAAATTGGAAAGAGAAATATATTTTTAATAATAGTTATGTGTTTAATGATAGAGTTGTCTTTTTTAAGCATTTTGTTGATGATGTATTTTTGTTGTGGGTGGGAATAGCTCAGAGTTAGACTTATTTATTGATTATTTGAATCACACAACAGATTTTCGACAGTTTACTGCAGAATACTCTAGAGAGACTATAGTTTATTTAGATATTAGTTTAGTGATGTATAGTGCTATTACAACTTTGATATATAAGAAACCTGTACAAATTAACAGATTTACATACAGAACAAGTATGCACACCCCTTTAGAAGTATAGTTAAGAGCCAGCTTATGAGAGCTAGTAGGTTAAATATGGACAGTGCTTCATGTTGTGATAATATGAATGAAATGATGGATGAATTTAAAGAACACGGGTATGAAGATAAATTATTGCAGAATGTTAAAGACACTGTTCTGGCCACCAGACGATCATATGCAATACCTTATTTTAGAGATTGGACTATAGAAATAGAAAATAATAGGAATAATGTTGGACAGAATTACATGCAATATGTCACTATTTATAGTAGAAGGCTTCATGAGATTAAGAATTTAATTGCTAGAAACTGGAGTATTTTGGTGCTGTGCCTGAGATTAGTAGAATAGTAGAGGAGAAACCAGATTTTGCATACAAAAAATGTCCTAGTATAAAACAGCGCTTATGTTATAAAGATATGATCTTTGGCAATCCACATGGAATAAGGAGACTTGGGACTTTCCCATGCTATGACTGTAGATGTTGCAGTGATATTATGAAAGAGAATGACTTCATTCATCCAGTTACAAAAAGAAGGTTTTTGTTTAAGTGTTATGCTACATGCAACACACCAAATATAGTATATATGGCAAATTGTGTTAAATGTACTGCCTTCTATCTAGGGAAAAGTACCAGAAAACTGAAAGAAAGAATTACAGAACATAAATATTAGGTAAGAAGGGAAGTGCTTAGTAATGCACTGGAAAAACATATAGTAGATAATGTGAATGAACATAGATTTCTCTTCAGGGCTACTGACATTAGACAAAAGAATAAAAGGGGAGGTGATCTAAATACTGCACTTGAAATGTATGAATATGAATGGATTTTGCAACTGGAGGCAGAGCACACAACAGGGCACAACACAGCTGTGAGTATAAAGCCAATTCTGAAACAGAAACAAATGATTTTAAAATAAGAAATCTTTTAAAATAAGAAATCTTTTAAGCATTGCTTTTATATTCTGTAATAAAGAGATGGTAGTCACTGTTTTATTGTTTTTCAAACATGCATTTTATTAAAGTGTACTGTATGTGTAATTTTTGAGGCTTTATTACTTGATTTAGTAGTTCTAATTAATTGTTTTACGCTGCTCAGCAAGAGGTTCTCCCATTCGATTCTCAGCTGGAGCATCTTCTGTGTGCAGTCTGCATGTCCTCCCCGCGGTCGAGTGGTGTTTGAAAGACATGTGTGAATGGGCGTGCTTTCGTTGAAGCCTGGGCGCCGGGCTTTCACCTCGGCACCATAAAACTCTACTGCCAATCATTAGTGGACCAGAGTTCTGCTGTGGTGACCTCTAACTGAGAAAAGCCAAAAGAAGAATAACATTGGCTGTGTCATGTGATTTTTGTTTTTAACTATTTAAATGGGAGTGCATTAATCACTTGTTATATGTACACACTGAGGAAGGACTATTCCTGACAACTTTGTGGGTTCTGAATAAAATATTCTGGATTTTTAATACTCAGCGTGTCCATGAATTTCCATTAAACTCAACCCTTATCAGACTAATAATTGTGTACAGTGCTCCCTTTTGCATGTACCTCACCAGACACCTGCAACAACTTCAGAGACCACAGAAGTTTCTCACCAAGAAATTATAGGGTACACAAAAGTCTTTCACAGAAAGACTGAAAGCCCTGGCACTGCATTCTGTCTCCTACAGGTTGCTAAGGGGTGACTTGTGCCTGACTTACAGGGCAGTCTCTGAACCAGCCTTGATGGAAATGCGACACATCCATAAACATAACCTAGCTCTGACATGAACAGGTCATGCTGGAAAAATAGATGCAGTTCCCCAGAGACTGACACATCTCTAGAACAGGCTTCCAATTCACATGAAACAGGGCCCTCCCTAGTGAATTAGAGGGGAGGTTAAGGAGTGAAATAAGAGTCAATGGAAATATGGAAGATAATTGGAGACAGTAACCGAAGAAATGCTTTGAAGTTATAAGAAATTAAATTTAACATTAAGCAGAATATGCTGAAAGGAAAGATTGTGTGAGGCATACACCAAGCCTATAAAATTCTAATGTTTGCTAAAGCAAAATTTCAGTAAAAGATAAAAATGCCTACTAGCGAGTGGAGGGTGTGAATCAGACACACAAAGGAAAATGGCAATCAGAGACAGACTGGAAAGTAAAAGGAGTATACAGGAACAAGCACTGAGTTATGAATCTTAACAGATAAGCAGGGGGTGGTGGGGGAGGGTAGTGACATCAAAGGAAGTGTCAAGACACAGCTGTTCTCTCCTCCCCTACAAAGACACATTTCTGCTCATTGTGTAAATGCTTCTGGCTCAATATTCAAGAGACAGAGTTTGAGGCATGCAACAAAGAGGAAGTGTGTTGCAAGACTTTTGTGTATTAATGTCTTGACATGCTTGCTCAGGACTGTAAACTGAGGTGATTACATGATACATGGAGAGACAGGCTTCATGATGCACACAAGCTCTATAATAACATCACAGAGTAGAGTGCATTCTGCAAAATAACAGGATTCCTCATTGAATAACACCAGATCTTGAAGGGAAAAAAATGAAAAACTAAATAAAAGATTGATGTGACTGCTTTCATACCTTTGCTTTTCTTAAGACAGCGAGAGATACAATCAGTAATTAAACCAGCTTGCTTGTTGGTTATATGTACTAGCAAAGCCCAAACTAAAGAATATTCTTTAAAATCAGGAAAGGGAAACACAGGAAACATGAACCTTTCACATAAAAAAAACTTTGAAAGAGAGATGAGACCCAACCATGCTAACTGTGGAAGTCTCTTCCAGTGGTTTGATGAATCATTGGTGAAGTGTAAGTCATGAAGCCCACGATCTAGAACTTCTGAAATTCAAAAAAATGATAGCACCAAGAAATTGGATGCACCCTTTTTATTATCAATTTTCAAAGATTATCGTTATTGAATCAGTCCAACAGCTAGAGAAGTGGTGGTAGACAGATGACATGCACGTTTCAGCCTTCTTATGTCCTCATCAGCACAGCATGAAGCGGGTAAAAAGAAGAAGGACGTTTATAAACAAGTCACCAAACAAGGATGCAAAACTGCAGTCCAAGAAAACACTGAAACCAAAATATGGAAGACTGTAACAAACAGGAGGTGGAAGTTTATAAACAAGTTAATCCTGGAAAGTGAAGAGTGATGCATGCCATTGCTGTAGTTTAAAAGGCAAGCCTTTTTTTTAATCTAAGGACTGTAGAAAGAACTGAAGCATGTCAGAGTTAGGACGACATTCTGTTTGATGTATAACGTACAGAAGAATGGAAAGCAGTAGGTAGGTAGTACGCAATTAAATAAGAAAGAGCCCTGCATGCGATGTGTGCAAGCATAATGTCTATACACATACCCATGCATACAATGTACGCAAAGTTCATACTCTTCTTTTGACAAGTTTTGAATTCCCCATGATTGCCTATCACTCTGAGAAGATGCATAATCCCAAATTAGGAACAGTATGCAAGAATGGGCAATTTTACTGGTGGTCTCAAACTTTTGCTCCATCATCTGAATTCTGAGTGAATAAACTAATTTATAGGATTATGTAGCACATGTAGATTTTAGGTAGTACTGCAAAGAGAGAGCGTTGTGGTTGGAAGAGATATGAAAACGGTAGAAAGCAAGAGTCACCTATTTATACCAAGGTCTTTTTCAATGGTGTTTATGCAGACCTGCAGTATTTACCATGTTTTATTGTGTACTTTTGCAGCATGTTTTGAAAGTATGACTCCAAGAAAAGTTAGAGTAAAGCATGCATCATTAGATCAACATAGTTACCAAAGGCTTTTAGCTTTATGTTTGTAATTTTCATGTGATTTGAAAAACAACATGTTAGTGGATGAGATATCTATATATTTAAATTGATGTACTCATGTGTGACCAAATGTTAGTTTGGTGAGGAAGTCTGACAAATCTTTGGGAAGACACAGAGAGTATTTGGTCAATAGACCATGCTGCTTTGCCAGAGATGGACTTCACCTGTCGCCTCTTGGCTTTTGGTTACTGGCAGAGGTAACTGGCTCCTACACAGTACCTTTTTTAGGCAGAGGTAATTACCTCCCACACAGTACCTTTTTTAGGCAATGTCAGAACAATAAAATTCCTGGCATAAAAAAAAATCCACTGTAGGTTCGTACGTTGGTATTAGGCTATCGGTCCTAGGGCCTATACAAGCCTAGCCATAACAAATTCTCACAATATTTACTTCCCTGGACCCCTGTTTAGCAGGGCAACTGACGTGATTCCCAGGGTGAATTTCCTATCTCCCATCCAGTCGTCAAGGTTCCTTTTGAAGAGTGCCAAGGAGGCACTCTGCTTGACATGTATGGGCAATCCATTCCAGAGTATGGGGAGTCTTTGGGTCAGGAATCTATCCCTCCAGCATATTTTGTTCATTGTGATGACAAGGTTTAGATCCCTGGAGGCAAACTCAAGGTTATGATACTTAATGCTAGGAGTCTAAATCGGAAACTGCACTCACTGGAAGCACTTCTTACCTTGGAAGATGCCAATGTTTATACAGTCACAGAAACATGATTTAAGGCCACTGAAAACACTCAGGCCATGCAAGGCTACAATGCCTTGCACATGTTCAAACCTCAAAACAAGAGTGAAAGAACCAATGATGCAGGTTTATCCATCTTCATTAAAGATAAACACACCTCAAGACTGGTTAAAAAGTACAACTCCCTAGAGCTACTACAAGTCCAACTAATTGTAGGTAAAGTCCCCCTTCCGTATCATTGCTAGCTGTATGTCCCCCACCAAGAACCATTAGAACCACTCTGCCTACCTGTACCTACTAGAGTCACTGACTATACAGCCAAACACCTTGGTCATGGGTGATTTGAACTATCATTCCAATGATTGGGAGACGTATATGAGCACAAACACACTTGCCTTAAGGTTTCTGGACTTTGTTAATACAAATGCTCTGGAACAGATAGTCTGCACCCCTACAAGGGGCATAATGTCCTAGACTTAGTACTCACCAATATAGAGGGTCTCTGCACTACCCCCTGTTTGTTGCCCTCCCTGGAAAGGTCTGATCATAAATCAGTCTCGTTCGAAGTAATGAGCATACCTGATTCCCCTCAGGAGATTTGGGAACACAGATTGATAGCAACCTTAACTGCGATCACCATGTGTCCACAGTGGTAACGAAGGCCTTCTACATTGCACATCTTATAAAATTCAGGCCCTTCAACACATGACCTACATGGACAGACTGAAGGCCCTGTCACTGTACTCTGTATCTTATAAGCTGATAAGAGGTGACTTGTGCCTAGCCTACAAAGCAGTCTTGGACCCTGCTCTACTAGAAATGCTACATATACACAAGTCAAATGGAACAAGATTCACTTGCTCTAGGAATCTTAACCTAGCCTGCTACATTAACAAGACATGCTGGAGAAACAGATATGTCTCCCAGAGATTGCCACTTCTCTGGAACAAACTCCCAATTCACATAAAACAGAGCTCCTCAGTGACCCTATTTAAGCATAACTTAAGACAACTGGATGGTAAGCTGTAAATTTATCCTGGGGGGTCACCTATGTCCCTCTTGGGTCAGGGCAGTCAGTGTGGATCGTAGACTCATGCTGCAAATACAGACATACAATTTGTTCAATAAGGGAACAATGGTAAAACATGGCTAGGCTCCTATGAACCTCCTATGAACCTATGCCTTTGTCTATCAGTAGGCATTTTGACATGCTGGATGACAAACGTGTGACAGATTTTAGTAGTACATAATCATCAGCAGAAAAAAAACTAAGACTGAAGAACCAATGCCAGTCACTGAGAAGATGCAATCTTTACTGTTGCTTGCCTTTTTTTTTTTTTTTTTGTGCTCATCTATACTTCACCTTCCACCAGCACTACTACTCAGTGCCCCAAATCCATGATGCCATGTCTAACAGCTAATCACTACCCCCTGGAATTGCTCTGATATTGCTGAGGTGGATCCTAAGAGCATCCTGGGATGTCAGCAATCTTTCAGGGAATTCTTTGTATGCCCTACCTACTCCACTATGATGCTCTGATTGCACCATAAGGGCAGGAGTGCAGTGAAAACATTGTGGAGTACGCCCTGAGTCAGATGCAGCACATCCAGGTCCACCCATGACACCTTCTATCTGCAACTTCCACAATCTCCACCAGGGATTGTTGCAGGAGACACCCACAGCACAGCCCTCCCTATCACTCTGTCAGTCACCCATGGGTCGATTGGGCTATACTCAGGGCATTATCCCTGTATGCCACCAGAGCAGCTCCAGGGGTTGCTTCCCTGTTGAAGAAATGGTTAGGTAGGAATCTTTCTGAATGGGCATTTGGGAAAGAATCTGTAAAGGGTTCATTATTAAAGCATACTATACTCATTTGAGGTTGCACAAATAGATTACATGTAAGCTGCCCACCATCAATGTATTAACAATGCGGTTTGAAATGAAAAGGTCAGCATAGTGTTCTGTATAAATCCTAGACTGTTGCCACAGCAGGACACCATGATTAATGCAGTCTAGCATTGCAGAATAGAGTTTCTTCCTAAATTTATGTTAGAAAGAAGAATATGCATATGCTGACATGTAGAATGAGGGTATTTTTGGAGTGGTTTGATAGAGAGAAAATAGCTGATTTTTTTCAGGTTAGGTAGTGTCACAAGAACAAAATTCCCCATATAAAAATACCCTTTAAAACAACCTCAAGATTCTATTGCTAAACGCTAGCAATCTAAACCAGACACTGCACTCATTGGAAGCAGTCCTCACCCTGGAAGATGCTGACATTTGTGCAGTCACTGAGACCTGGATTAAGGCTGCAGAGAGCAGCCCAGCTATACCAGGTTACATTTCCTTCCACACATTCAGACCACAAACTGAAGGCATGAGAACTAAAGGAGGTGGTGTATCAATACTCATTAAGATAAATACACCTCTAGATAGGTTAAACAGCACGATTTCCTTGAATTACTTCAGGTGCAATTGACTGTAGGTAAGACCCCTCTTCGGGTCATTGCCAGCTATAGGACACCCTCCATGAATCAGGACATCCACTCAGCCTCCTGGATCTACTTGAGTAAATTAAAATACAAACACCTTGGTTTTGGGTGATTTTAATTACCTGTCCATAAACTGGGCAAATTATAAGTGTTCTAACTCACTTGCTCACAAGGGCCGCAAACATCCTGGACCTGTTGCTCACCAACATGGGGGACCACTGTACCACCCCCAGTGTGTAGCCATCCTCAGTGAGATCTGACCACAAATCAGTCTAGCTAGAAGTAACTATAAGACAAGACCCCCCCTTAACAACAACTATAGTAAAAATACTTCTCCAGTGCCAATTACAATCCCTTAAGTGACTGCCTAAATAGCTTTATAGCCCCCCCCCCCATTGATGGAACAGACACCAATGCTGAGTTATACGCCAATGCTTTGTACAAGCACCAGTACAATTGTATTGACTCTGCCATACCTGATAGAGCTAAAGCAAGATCATCAAGGAAAAACAAACTTGTCGGGTGGACAACTACCATTAATAGGCTACACAACAGGAGAAAGAAATTGCTATCTAAGAGTAGGAAGGAACAGTCTCAACTGGAAACACTCTCTCCTCAACTTAAACAAGCAAATAAGACCCCTAGTGAAGTCCTCCAAAGCTAACTATGAATCCAGATTAGCTTTCCTAACTAAGGATAACCACAAGGCATTATTTAGTAACATCTGTAACCTCAAAAGTAAGGCCCAGATTTGTGCTTAATTCATAGTTAATGCTAATGCATATATAAAACCTGTGGATATAGCAAACCTGCTGGCTGACAGGTTCAGTGGAAACTTCACTCACTGCCCCAGCCACATATACTCCAAAACATCCCTAACACTTGTCCCCTGCCTAGTATCTCAGTGGAGCAGAACTTAAATGCCCTTTCCAAGGCCAAAAATACAGCCTCTATGGGACCAGACAACATCGAGAGCTGTGTTCTACATGGGTTAAAACTGGGTTAAAACAGGAATTAGCATCACCATTGGACACAGTTTTCACCATCATCCCTTTGCACAAAGGCATTGCATCCAAGGATCCCAGGAGCTATAGGCCCTTTAGCCTGACCAGCCTTATCTACAAGACTGTGGAATGAATTATCACAGACCTTATTAACAAAGATATAGGAAATCTCCAAACGCTAAATCCCACCCAGTTTGTCTTTGTCAAAGGGAGAGCATACCTGTTAAACTTGGTGGAATTCTAAAGCCCTAGACAAAGGCAAATCTGTGCATACTGCCTATCTAGACTTAGTCAAGACCTTTGACACAATCCCCCACTCAGGCATCATTGATAAACTCACCCAGCTGGGTATCAACCCATATATTGTCAGGTGGGTTATAAACTGCCTCACTAATAGAATGCATACGGTCAAAATAGAAGACTCTATCTCCTCCAGCAGACCCATAACCAGTGGTGTTCCACATGGATCTGTTCTAGGACCCCACTGTTTGCAATCTACATCTCCAAGGTACAGGCTAGGCTAAAACTAATGGACTGTGGCTGACAAAGTATGCTGATGACTGCAAACTGGGAGCGATCATTGAACCCCCTAGGGATGTCAACATCCTGCAAGACGGTCTTACACATACTAATGACTGGTGCCAAACTCATGGTCTTAATGCATTTTTTTTGCATTGAGTTTATCATCCCTTTCAGCAAGGGTGATGTTCCTGCAGGCTACCACATCAATAGCAGTACCCTAAGCACACAGTCAGTGCTGAGAGATCTGAGCACACAGGTTGACAGCAACCTTAACTTCAATCATCATGTCTCCACAGTGGTAAGAAGGGAATTTTATATTGCCCATCTGATAAGGCCATTGCCTCCAGAAAAAGAGGTTATAACTCTCATGTACTCTCCCTCATCAGGCCAATAATAGAAAACAACTCTCTCTTTGGTATGTTCCTTTCCAAACAGCAGCAGCAATTGGAGAGACCACAGAGATTCCTGACAAAGGAAATTCAGAGTCTTCAAGCTCTGTGTTATGCGGACAGACTGAAATCATTGCCACTTTACTCTGTGTCATACAGACTAGTCAGAGGCAACCTGTGCCTTGCATATACAGCAATCTCTGACCCAGCTTTAATGGAAATGCTGTACATTCGCAAGTCAAATTCCACATGGGCCACTCGCTAAGGACCTTAACTTGGTATGTGACATCGACAGAACTTGCTGGACAGACTATTTGACTCAGAGAGGTTGCTCCACTTTTGGAACAGGCATCCTATTCATGTTAAATAAAGCCCCTCATTGGCCCTATTTAAGAGTAATTTGGATGATTGGATGGGTAACTGGAAATTCTTACTGGGGATTCTACCTGTGTCCTTCTTGGACAGGGGCAATAGGTGATGATTTTAGTGTTTGTTTCAACCAGACACCCTAGGGAACATTGGTTGAACTTGGCTAGGCTTGTAAGGGCCCTGGAGCCATTAGCCTAGTAACCTCCTATGATCCTGAAATGTAAGAAGGATGAGGATGCAGTTAGAACAGGAAGTAGGAAGGGTTTATTTGGGAAACTAGAAGTTGAAATGACTTGGATGTACTGTTGGGAAGGAGCCTGAGTAGGAGTAGATATTGTGCAAAGCATATAGCAAGGAAACGGTTTGCTGGGAATTATGCAGGAAATAGACAGGAGTATTTCTATGATAGTAGTAGAATTGTTTAAGGAGTTATAGGGAATAGGTGTCACTGTTGTATATCCGTCTCCTCGGTTTGTCTGTTAGATCTGAGGACTACTCCCCTCCATGGACCACACCTCTCCCCCTCCCTACCAGTGTCTCACATGCCTGAGATGCTAATTGGACCCAAGTAACTTGGTGTATTTTATTCATGTATGCCTAACCACTGGCATATATTTTTAGTAATATTTCTGATCCTATTCATGATGTGATATTTTTGGATTTGACGCATAATTTAATGAGATTTATTTTTTATTGTAAAGTTTATGCTGGTGGAACACAGAGGAGGTGTGTTTTAATTTTCAGTTATATTTTGAGCTGGGGTGGAATGCCAGCTCTATGCATTTATCTAAATTGGCATGGCAGTCCTTCATGAAACTAACTACTGTGACATCAACAGACCTAATGCTGCCATGGCTGAGTTTCAAAATCTCATAAAAAAATGTGATGATTTGCTACAAAAAGTAATGTTTTTTTTTTTGTAATTGTATATGCTTAGCAAGATGTGTATATTTCATATGTTCACACACACACACACACACACACACACACACACACACACACACACACACACACACACATACACACACACACACACACAATTATATCAGATTATGTTTGTACAGCTCTCATCCTGAGAAGCTGATATTTGTAATTCTTCATATTTCATTGTAATTATTCTTCATATATATTATATACATTACATTAAGCAGGCTGCTTAAAATCTTATCAATATCTTTAGCATTTTCTGCAGATTTTTATATTGGTGCAAAACCCATGGTTTCCTGAACTTTAGTACATTAACTAAATAGTTGACCAAAAGTATAAAACAAATAGATGGAAACTCCAGTAATTCTCCTGACACGGTATGTGGTAAGAGGAGCCAGACTTAATCGTTTTCTGTCATCATCCTTGAGTATGTGTTAAAAAAGAGGTTTTGATCTGAGACTGGATTAAACAATAGGTGCTAGCAGAGGTGAAAATGACCATAGTTCACTTAATGGGGTGCTAACTACATAGTTTTCTGTACTGATCCTGATTTTAATTTAATTGAATGAGAAGCTTAAGTGTTGGGCTGGTAAAAATTAATTTGTTTATGTAATGCTTTTACTTATTTGAGTTTGTGCATATGATAATGTACTCCACATGAGTTAGTGATTTTAGGCATCATTTGTCTGCATCACTTGGGGAACATTACTTGGATTTTTTTTCTTTATTTATTTTTATTCTTACGGTAAATGGTTGTCTAAGCTTCTTTGGGAGGCAATTCATTTTTGCCATTTTCATTTAATTCAGCCCAGCTGACAAATCAGTCACTGTTAAATGCTGCAGAATAGGTTAGTGCAATTATTATTATTATTATTATTATTATTATTATTATTATTATTATTATTATATTTAGAATAGCCTTTTGTGGCTGGTGACAGCAGGCTTATCAATTAGTCATTAGGTTTTGTAAAAGGGAACTTTGATATTTGGGTCTTGTTGTAGCAAGTTGTATAGGTAATGACGGTGTTTTATAGGTAGGTTGTTTTTTTTTTTGTGGAGGTAATGTGGAAAAGTGATGAACTTTGTGAAAGATTTTTAATCTTTGTCAAATTCAGCTGAATAGGACAGTCCCTGGGTCTGTTTGGTCTTGCTACCAAATCAACCATTGCAATATGCTAAACTAATGAAGGTATCAATTACAAAGTTGTTTTTAAGGTCTGTACCCACCCCCCGATATAGAGACTCTGATCTTATAACCCCAGAGGCCTAAATATAGTACTGCTATGTTTGCAACAAGTCAGACAAATGAGAGAAACTTTTTTTTGCAAGCTGGTGTGACCTTAGAAGTTGGGTTTATGGAGATAGGAGTGTTAGTTGTAAATCCTTCACATCCAAGGGTGCAGGGTATCACAGCCTCTGCAGAAAAAGCTTTAATACTGTACTTACTGCTTTATCTGATTATCATGAAGAATCATCTTTATCACCTTCAAAATGTTTATTTATATATATATATATATATATATATATATATATATATATATATATAATGCGTATGTATATGTGTGTGTGTGTGTGTGTGTGTGTATATATATATATATATATATACATACATATATATGTATATATCTATATATGTGTGTATATATATATATATATATATATATATATATATATATATATATATATATATATATAATGTGTGTGTGTGTGTGTGTATATATATATATATATATATATATATATATATATATATATATATATACACACACACATATACACACTACACACAAACACATTTATATATATATAAGATCATAGGATGTTACTAGGCTATTGGCCCTGAGGCCCTTACAAGCCTAGCCAAGAATTTAGCCCATGTTCCAACAAATCAGCACCCTATGCCACTGTCTAGCAGGGACACTGATGGAATCACAGGGGTGTATTTTCAGTTCCACATCCAGTTATCCAGGTTGCACTTAAAAAGGGTTAATATAGGGAGAATATGATACAGTAGGTTCTATAGTATAATACTGCATAGTATTGATTTATATCCTAACAAAATTACACAACAGAATTTTTCCTACCAACACCTTAGGTAAAATTCCCTGCAGTGCCGGTTAGCTGGGGTATACTATTCCCAGCTCCACAAAGTCTGCTCTGCAAATTTTCCCTTAGAACTAGACAAGCCTCAACTCAAGTGCCCCAGATCAACTGCTCTTATTGCAGCACTTGCATAACCCAAATCAGTACTTGTCCAAATCTCTTAGACAGCACTATTATTTTCCAAATCTCCTAGACAGCACTAGTATAATACAGCATAAGACCCTCGAATGTCCGCAAGACACAAGTGCAATTTACTTTTCCAAGCATGTCCAGAGGTCAGCTTCAGGTGTACTTTCCAGTTCATCTGGTGGAATTGGGCATCCTGAGTCAATGTCACAACTGTCTCATGTATACAGACAACCCTCTCCTCTTACCTCTAGCCACAAACACTTGTGAGAGATGCAAATACACAGCCAGACTGGAGGCTAAGTGCTCTCAACCCACAACTGCAACAGACAGTCAAGAGGAGAAGAGAGACACTAGTATCACACCACCAGTCACAGATGGATCTGCAAAACAAGCACCGGCAAAACATACACATAAATACACAAAAACATATTCGGAAGCACTAGGTACCAATCTGGAAAAGAAACAGTACCCTCTGTAGTAGGCCTGCCCTTGTCTAGAGGGATGACAGCTGTAATCCTCTGTTTCCTTGGCATGAAGCCTGCCTGGAGGCTGTGATTAAATAGTGATTATAGTGGTCCTAATTGATCATGTTCTACGATAGTTAAGACACATCCTGGAATATTATTGGGGTCCATAACTGATTCAAACTTCCAGGTTTACCACATCCACTAAACTAGCCAGGACAGCTTCAAGCCTAACACAGTTGCAAAAGTGGGTTAAATTACAGTGATACAGTCTTTCTTTTGTGTGAAAAGGCCAAATGCAAAACCCCTTACCAGTGCAGTAACTGGGGCATAATATGTCCTAATGCCATGCATGATTCTTACAGCAGCCTGTCAGCTTGAAGTCTGACAGGAAAAAGACCTAATATGGTAGTGTGTTCATAAAGGCAGGACTATTTATGTACATAGTATTATTTTGGATAGAAACAAGTTTGTCATTTTGTGTGTGTGTGTGTGTGTGTGTGTGTGTGTGTCTGTCTGTCTGTGTGTTGGAGTGAGGGTGGATAATTCCAAACAGATAAAGATTTGTCAGTTGTTAATGTGATTGTTAACAACTGTTGCTCTTAGATGCAATAGGACAAGAAGTGAGATTAACTTGTGAAGATGTGTTACTATTTTAGTCAACTAACACAGGGAACAGTTGGAATTCACTTAAATGCAGCTCATTAAATTTCACCTTTTCTCATCAGAGACGCAATTGTTTTATGTTAAGTGGCTAATGGTGGGACAATTTGAGTGTGTGAAGATATGCTCCATGTTTTAAATATTGTGTGTGTCATTTGCATGCCTCTTAAAGGGGGGGGGGGGTATTTAGAATAGTAAGAAAAGTCCTGGTCAGATTTTATCATCATCAACAGGGAGGTCCTTTACATTCTGGCAGTTACAAAGCTGCAAATTGTTGATAACAGTATCATTTTGGAAATGAGAAAGGTTACATACTTTATTACAGTGGTGGGGTTTGGGGTGAGATGTAGAGCTCTGATGGTGAATGTAGGGAGATAGTCACTTGATGCATTAAGCTGCAGAGTATATTTATATATGGTAGCCATATCTCCTGCTTTTTAATGTTGTCTGCCTACTCTTAAGATATGGCAGCCAGTTGAAAGGAGTTCTTCATCTATGATACTTTGCTTTAGCTATGTTTCTCTAATGATGAGTATGTCTGGGGAATATTGGGCTATCCACACATGGAGTTCAACTATTTATTACAAATGCTTCAGAAATGTATTTGAAAGTTCCAGAATGAGGATGATTTTGGGCCATAAGGAATAGTGGGGAAGGTACTGAGGTTTGATTTGGAAGTAGGGGAGTAGTATTTGGTCCAGGATTTGGAGTAAATGTTCCCATTTATAGTTATTTTTAGCAGAGCGTGAGTGTAGTTTAGGGGCCAATTAACTTTTAGTATTTTGAGGGGGTATCTGTTTTTTTTTTGGATTTGGGGGGATAGTATTTTGTTTTTCAGGAAATGCACAGTTGAAGTGGGGTATGGTGAGTAAGCTATGGTGGACATGTTTGTTGTGTTAGTGTGTTGGCCTCATTAGAGCTATTTGTGGTGAGAAAGGTCACAAAGGACCTGCTTGATTGAGATATGGAACTTGATGGGTTTGTTAAAGGAAATACTTTTCTTTTGAACTTATAGGTGCATAGGCTCATAGGTAAGTACTAGGCTATCTGCCCTTGAGGGACATTTTAAGCCTAACTAATTTCCCTTTTTGTGCTCAAATTTACCTATGCCATTTGGAGAAAGATTGGGCTTACCAATCCCATGGACTATAATTACATATTATCCCAATAAGAATAACTGGGATCGTAACATGGATAATTTAAGGGGAACCATGCATGGGATAAAGAATTCAGGAGCTGCCTATGACCATTAGTAGTACAGGGGACAGTCCTGAGGTAAATTTTCTATTTTCTATGGATGGGTCCAAGTTGCTGTTGAATATTGACAAGGATGTACTTTGTTTTATGTGGATGGGAGTCTGTTCCATAGCAGTGGTATCCTCTGTGAGATATACCGGTATCCTCTGTGAGATATTCCTGTTCCTCTAATACATTCTGTTGATGATGCAGAAGTTTAGATCCCTAGACAGAGTACTTCTGATGCTATCTGACTTTCTGATGTGCGATAAATCCATCAGTACTGGCTTGGAGGATGCCTTGTATGCCAGATAAAGACTATTTCTTAGCAGTCTGTAGGCTAGCAAGTCTAGTGGCAGGGTCTTGAGTCAGTCTATGTAAGACATGTTGTTTAGGTCTTGTTGCCTTTTAATAAGGTAACTCTGGTCTGTCTGGACACATACATGCCAAAGGGGGTATTAAATTCAATAGCAACTTCATTTGAAGAGTTAGCAGCAACACTTGAAAGACTGGCAATACATACTACTTATCTTGCCCCTACCAGCCATCCAACAATATTCTCCATAATACAATAATGGCAATAAAGTGTATATAAAATAGGTGCATATGTAGTTGGTTTAAAGCAGTAGTTAGGCAACATGAGGCAGTAAATCAGTGGAAGATTACCCATCCATAACAAGAGGGGTTACTCTTGGTATCCAACAGGGATCAAATCTTAATGACTTTGCATATATATATATATATATATATATATATATATATATATATATATATGTATGTATATATATATATATATATATATATATATATATATATATATATACACACACACACACACACACACTCTCACACACACACACACACACACACACACACACACACACACACACACACACACACACACACACACACACACACAGAGTATTGTGAGATTTGCAAAAAAGAATTTATACTGTGGCTGGGTTTCAGAATGAGCTTCATTTTGGGGGCTAACTGCTGTGACCAAAAGGAGCTATTTTCCATGTTCACAGAAATTTTGATTCAGAGACATGTTTACTTACAATGAGTCAATACCTCTGTATCAGTCTCTGAGTGATGTGCAGTTCCACTACTACTATCATGGATGTTCCTGTGGTAATCAGACTGGTGTCTCATGCATCTTGCTGGCACAACAAGCACTTCTTCCCCATTCCCTCTCCCACACATATGCACGCATTCAAACAAGCAAGCAAACACACACACATATACTCACAGACATACTACGATACGTCTTAAGTGTCCCTGAGTTTACAGAATGCACCCAGTTTTGCTTTTATTTTTCCACTATCCCTTCTAAATCACAGAAAATTAATTATTTCCCTGGGGGAAATAAAAATTTGCTTATGTGGTCGTTTGGGGTTTTGGTATTTCGATTATTATGTGTCGATGAAAGGGTGTTCAATGAACAGCCCCTTCGACGATGTAATATAGACCCAGCAAAATGTTATTCTATTAACTTTGTAGGTGGCTTAGGTATTGCAGGCTTTGCAAGTTAGTCTAGTGGAGTTTAGAGGTATGGCAGGCACCCCCCCCCACACACACACATACAAATATTAACAGATAGTCCCCCTCACATATAAAGACACTCACCATAGATCAGACACCCCCACCTATCCCACTCATGAACACATTCTCCCATTCACCTACACACACACACACACACACACACACACACACACACACACACACACACACACACACACACTCATCAGGAACCAGTAATACCTCTGCATACATCACACACACATTCATATACTCACCCCACCACTACCTCACTGCAGACACATACTTGATGTTACCTTATACATGGTCTCTCCCACTGACCACAACTGGGGACCACAGCTTTTCAGCTGTGTTCATTAACATGGTTGGCAATGATAACTTACAGAGCCTAGCAATTCTCTAAATTTCTTGGCTACATAAATCCCTTGCCTCAGGTATTTCTGGGGGAGACAGCATGGCTAAATAACATAGGCCACTCCCCCGGGATACCTCATTAGCAAGTAGCATAGTTGTGAAGTCGGCCCATGGCAGTGAACAGACTGTGTAACATCACTGCTGTGTCAGCCCCCGATGGTAGTAGCTGATGTTAGGGATTACCACTGGCAGTGACCCTTTTCTGATTCCTGCCCTGTGATTACCACATAAATGTTAAAATGATTTAGAGGGACACAATATTTAAATATCTAGGAGTAATGCTAGATGACATTTGAAGCTTTGACAAGTCTGTATTTATTAAAATCAGAAATGCATAGGGAACATGTCAGTCTATGGACAGCCATTTTTACATTCACCAAGAATGGAGTTTTCTCTTTTCTCCACTGTTATGCAACTTCAGAGGAAGTATATATAAGTTTGGGCTTGTGAGGGTGTGGTTGGTGACCACATCAGGATGCATAGGGTGTAGCCCTCCTGCAAAAATAAATTACTTCTGAGGTTCACCAAAACTTGTTTTGGCAGTTATTTCAGCAAATTTACTTTAATGGAGAGTGAGTTCAGTGGATTGAACCATTCCAACGCATATTACCCATCTAGTTCTAAATGGTATATTAGTTATTTCAGATATAGCATTTTCCCACTTTACACCCTACTAGTCTGACTCATTATAATTTACTTAGATTTTGGTTACCTAAAACCATATTGTCTATTAGCCTCCTTTTCAACAGCCATACAGAAGTATTCATTCCTTTAAGAGGCAAGAAATGCCTCACCAATTATTTTCCTTAGAAGGTCAGAGTTGATCACTGAAAGCAGTGCTTTCGTACACAGTGTTTCTTATTTTTGTTTTATTTTATTTTATGCAGCTAGGTCCCTTCCCATTGTCATGGCTATGATTTTCAAAAAAATGTTTGCCTCATGAAGTATGTGTTATTCCATACATGTTAGCTTCCAGTTATGTGCTATTTGCCACACAACGTGAAGCATGATAGATCAGCCCTAATGGATCAATCACAGCCCATTCCCCTGAGTTAGGTGAGCCAACAATGTCCTTTCCAGTCCCCCTTCCACATACCTGCTTTTCCAGTATCTGGGCTGTTAGCTGAAGTAGAGGCAACTGTTGCAAAGATCATTTCTTTATCTCTCTGTGCTAATGATCTGATCCATTATTGAATACAATGTCGTATTACTGATCTTTTAAAAAAAAAATCAACTTAATCAACTTGAAAAGCAGTAATAATCCTTAACTATAAGGAAAGGGTTGAAAGACATTGGCAACCTTCAAACACTGGACCCCACACAGTTTGGGTTCGTGAAGGGCCAATCTTGTCTTCTGAACCTGATTGACTTCTCTGAATCAGTCTCCAGAGCTGTGGACAAGGGTAAGATGATCCACACAGCCTATCTGGACCTCGCCAAGGCCTTCAACACCATCCCCCACTCTGGAATCATAGATAAACTTATTAAGCTGGGCATTAATCCCTACGTCACTCGATGGGTTGCCAACTGGCTTACTGACAGAACCCACACTGTAAAAGTAGCCAACTCCAAATCCAGCTCCAGTCAAGTGACAAGTAGAGTACCTCACTGTTCAGTCCTGGGACCGCTCTTGTTTGGCATCTACTTCTCTGAAGTATAGGCTAACACTAAGGGACTCTGGCTAACAAAGTTCATAAATGACTGCAAACTGGGAGCCATTATTGAATCCCCAAATGATGTGGATATTCTACAAAAGGGCCTTACAAAAACAGATGCTTGGTGCCAGAGCCATGGGCTCAAGCTCAGTGCCAAGAAATGTATAGTTATCCCCTTTGGGAAAAACATGCACCCGTGAATTACCACATAGGTGGCAGTACACTAAACTCCAAAAGTGTGATAAGAGGCTTAGAGACACAAGTGGACAGTGGTCTCACCTTCGATAACCACATTGCCACAACAGTCAGGAAATCCTTCTATGTGGCACACCTCATCACTAAGGGCTTTTCATCCAGAAAAAAGGAGGTCATTGTCCCACTGTACTCATCCCTCATTAGACCCATTATAGAATACAATACCCCGTTTGGTATGTACCTCTCAAGACATCTGCAACAACTGGAAAAGCCACAGAAATACCTCACTAAAAGACTCACAGGCCTAAAGCAGATGCCCTATGCTGACCATCTAAAAAAACTCCACCTATACTCTGTTGCATATCGTCTAGTCAGAGGTGATCTCTGCTTAACATACAAGGCCATGTCAAACCCAGAGCTGTTGGACATGCCACACTTAAAGGAATCCCAATCCCTCAGAGCCACACACTCCAGGGATCTAAACCTTGTCATCACAATGAACAAAACATGCTGGAGGGATAGGTTCCTGACCCAGAGACTCCCCAGACTCTGGAATAGACTGCCCATACATGTCAAGCAGAGCGCCTCTTTGACCATCTTCAAAAGGAACCTTGACGATTGGATGGGAGATAGAAAATTCACCCCAGGGATCACATCATTCACCCTGCTAGACAGGGGTCCAGGTAAGTAAATACTATGGGAAGAAATAGCCAGGGAATTGTTATGGCTAGGCTTATATAGGCCCTAGGGCCGATAGCCTAGTACCAGCCTATGAACCTATGAACCTATAAAAATCATAGAGTTGAACAACTATGAGCATTCAGAAAGAGATCAGGAATTGTTATTATATTATATTATATGGGATTGATGTCGGAGTATAGGCAGGGGAAAGGAATAGGGAGGTCCTGGACAGGGGACCAGCACTGATGGAGTATTTTTGATGGAGTCTAGAATGGAGGCTTCCATTGAAAGGGGAATAGTTGGTAGATCATATAAAATATTGCATGATGACCATGAGAGTTGGTCAGAGGAGATTGGAGGGGATTGGGAGGAGAGATTGGATGAGCTTTTCATGAAGAAACAATAGAAGGATACTTGTGTGTCTCTCAAATACACAACAGAGTCTGGAAGATTTGGGACTTTTGCCTGGAGGTGTTTGCATAGATGTTTTTGTGCCCTGAGTGGACTCCAGAGAGATTTTCCTCAAGCGGACAGTAAAAGTTGGAGGTGTGGGGAAGGAGGGAGATAGTTGGGGGCATGTTTTCTAGGAGTGCAGTGAGTTGGCGGACTTTAGGGATTCCCTGAGATGCTGGGTGGGTAGAATTGGTCTGATGAGGGAGATGATTTTTCTGAGCTATGATACAGAATCAGAGTTGCTTAGACAAGTGGGGCCTTGCTGTGTCTAATAATGGTGGCTGCCAAGGAAGCAATTACTAGAAAGTGGAAATCAAAGTCTAAACCAACTAGGCTGGAAGTAGTGAATATAGTAAGAGAGCTAAAACAAATGAAATTGAGATATTTGGAAAAGGTAGGAGCAAACTGTATAGAAAAAAGATAGGAATTGTGGGAACAGTGCATACAGGGGGGAATGGGCTCTAGAGGGCGGCAGGACTTAATTAAACTATGTAATGTTTGAGTGAAAAAGATTGGGTAGATTTTAGGTGATGTATAGTGTTTGCAACTGGGAGTGTCTATATGGTTTGGGATGTAAAATGCTTGCGACTAGGATTGTGTCAGTGTGGTTTGTTTTCAGTTATATAAATGTATGATTCCCTATGTAACAAATTATGGTTTAATAAAGATGTTTCTTGTTTAAAAAAGGCAGGAATTAAATAATTTATGTAATACTGCTAATTGTGTTTTTGTTGTTTTTCTTTTTTTGCATCTTGTTGGATGTAGAGATCAGATGTATGCTTTTCATCAGCAATGAGGCCAGAGAACTTGGTGTGTGAGAGACAAGTTCAGTGGGGTACCATTTGATAATAGCATTGAAAATTTTGTTTTATTATTTTAGAGGTAAATTGAAGGCACAGGCAATAATGTTGTTGGATGTATTGGGTTGTAAATTAGGCTGGAATGGCTTGCCTGTTTTCAGGAATTAAAAGATACTGGCCCTGAATATTTTTACTTTTGTTTTTTATGTTTGTTTGTTTTTTTTTTTTATGAGGATGAGGAGTTTTTGCTGAGAGTCTGTTGGTTAGAGAAATGGTTCTTTTTATCTAGAAAAACTTGAGCTTTAGTGATATTTCTCAGAGAGAAGTATGACTGAATTGAAGAAGGAGTTATAAGAATTCCATGCTTTATCTGTTCGGTTCATTAAATGTTTTGTCTTTATAGATAGCCATTAGGCATGGTTTGATTTGTCTCTTTTTGTTCATATTGGGGCATGATCATTTAAAATGCTTAGAAATCTGTGATTAAATCAAATGACAGCATCATCAAGAGGATGTTGTTTTATGCTAGTCCAGTTGCAGTGTCTTAAGGGTTCTTTAAAACTTTCTATATTAAACTTTGATAGGTTTCTGATGTAATTGTAACAGACTGGCTTTTGGTGGAGTAGTGGTTGCGAATGGCAAAGGTAAGGTGATGTTCACTTAATGAGCGAAGTATGACCGTCATTTGGACTATATTATAGGGATTTGCGGTTGGAATCCAGGCTATGATTTTCTAAATGCGATGGCTTTTTGAATCTGTAAGAAGTTGTGCTAAGCTGGTAGAAGGTGTATAGCTGACACAAGATGGTGGAAGAGTGATGTCAGAGGTAGGAGAGTAAGGGTTGCAGGTGGACCAGACAGCGTTCATGTTACCAAGTATGAGAGTTTTGCAGGATATGTTTGCAGAGTTTTAGGACAGGATGTCCTCTATTACAGGGATATTGCAATTTCTAGCAGAAGGGATATAGAGGGCCATTATGCATACTTTTGTTGTTGCTGTTGGTTTTGCTCAGATGCAGTATAGTGTATAGATCCTAATATCTCTGCATTAGCAGATTGTAGAAGTACTTTAAAATAATGTCTCAGTTATAATTAATTAAAAGCATGATGGCAATACCCCTGCTCTTTTGAAGAATTAGTGTAAATGAAGGATACTATAAATTATTCTTCATGGGTGGAAGGCTTAGCCAAGTTTCTGTCAGTATGAGAATATTAGGGCTAAGTGGAAGAACTCATGGGTGGAGGTTGAGATAGATGTGAATGAGATGTAGAAGTAAGTCTTATATGAAATAGTCTGGTAGAGGTGGATAACTTAGTTGTTTAGAGAAGATGAGAAGCAGTTAAATGAATGATTTTTAAGTAGAAAATAAGATACAGAAGATGATAGGTAAAACTGTTTTTTTTACTCTATCTTTGTTTTCTGACATATGCTAATACCTCAAAATCACTCTATGTGCTTTATTTGTAATTTTAGCCTGTTTTCCACAACATGCCTACCAATGGGGCTTAATGTATCAACATAAACTTGTACTCCCTCGTCCCTTTCTCTTTCCCATAATACTTTTTATGACTCATGCCAGACATAAGGAAGTAACCTTGAATTCCCATGCCATTGACATATAATGGGATTTGGGAGGCTCACTGTTATTTTCTTCATCTTCTGTAAAAGTACTGCTTCTTTTCTGTCTCTAATCACCCTCATTTATGTTTGACTCAGACCTTAGTTTACACTATACTTAGAAGTTATCCAGCTACAGCCAGAAAAGTAACTAAACTGCATGTCTTTGTTCAGTGTTTTCTTTTGTAGATCAGGAGGAATTGACAGTCCCCCCCACCACCACCACACTGCACTGAGAGACCCTTGCAGAATCAATTCCTCAGACTACAAAAGAAAAATGATATGGGGTGTTTGGGAAATCATAGGGTGGGAGGAGTGTAGAGTGGGCAGAAAATCATACTACATTGTGAGGCAGTCAGTCTGCCCATATGCTAATTGAGGCATGCATAGAACAACCTGGCTACCTTCAGCAAAATACATATAGGAAGATGTCAGGAAAAATAAAGATAGAGCTAATGTAGTTCTTTAATTTGCCAAATGTTAGCAGCAAGATAAAGTCTAATAATTAGTAGTTTTTTTCTTGCTAAAAAAGATAAAGAGCAAACTATGCTCTTTAATTTACTGAGTGTTATCCTCAAAGTAAAATGTAATAATCAGTACTTGTTACTTTATGAAATAACTTGCACAAAGGTAATATATGGACATCCCTATGTATGTGTTATGCTTAAGCATATTTGTTTTCCTAAACAGGAAATTGTAGTGACAAGAGATGAGTGTACTAGATACTTAATAGTGATGACAATATTGTTAGGAATACAGGAGGATAGGGATAGGATCAGATGAGTTGGTATGAAATATGAATAGGGTGAGTCATTTGGGTATTTATTGTTGAGAAGTCTTAGGTATGGGTTTGAGTAAGCAAAATGAAATTGTGATGTCTGTTAGTAAGCTTGGAGACTTATTCTTGGCAAACGTGAGCCATGTGCAGTTGTGGGTTATGTGTAGTGGAGAGTAACAAAAAAGAGTTGCAAGGGTTAACAGTAGCCAGATGTATTGCTTTAGCTGTCACCAAAAGTGGAAGTTAAAAATGAAGGTAGTTCATGAAAAGATCTCCTGTCTATTCCATTATCAAAGGCACTTCTAGGGTTAAGTCAGGGAGGTAACACAGGAGGGCTGCCTGCCTCAGCTGTTGCCAAAGACAGATATAAGGAACAGGGCAGTGGTTCCCAAACTTTTATGGG